>NW_028296900.1:0-203313 GCF_055471065.1 Atractosteus spatula | reverse complement strand
TGTAGTAGTCTAACAACTATGAAAAAAAAACAAATGCAACAACTTCAAAAGAAAAAGAAAACAAAACATTAAAAACAAATCTGGGGAACAACAAAAACACAAAAGCACAAACACAAAAGAGTCTAATGCGAGAGCTTTTTCAAGTCTTCAGTGCTCCTCTCGTCATATTTGTGTACAGGTCAGCTGGAGGTACACAGCTGATGGTAATTTAAGTAGGGAGCTGCGTCAGCATGCATGGGCTTCAAAGGAAAAAGTCAAGGTTTATTCCATGCTGAAAAGAGAAGGAAACACAATGTTTTAGCTGTGGAGCCTTATTTGATTATGACTCGAAGTAAACCTTTACTTCTTCGTTTGATGTTAATTTATCTCCATCAGATACCTAAGATTATCTCAACTCGAAAGTTGCTTTCAGTAGCTAAAGACACATACAACCAACATACAAATTACACATCTTAAGTCACATGAAGAGAAATCCTTGTACTAAATAACATAAAACTGTCGCTGCAAATTATCACCAAGCTGTTTTATGTGTCTGACCACCTCTTTCCTACTTTGCAGAGAGCACAATTATTTCTGTTTCTTCATCGCTATTTTACTGTCTCTTTCCCCCACGTGGAGATGGATCCACAGCAGAAACTTTTGGTCCGTTCCTGTTACTCTGTCCGATTGAAAGAGCTGTGTTAAAGGCACTCCCATCTCTGCAGGAAAGTTATTGCTGCTCTCAACACAATATACTGCAGCCAAATGTGATAGCGATACTGTCACTGCCTGTGGGCCACGTGTTCCTGCTGTCAGCCTATTATGTCATGTCCATCCACACCAAGAAACATTACTGCTGTAGCACAAGAGTTATATAGGCGCAGTCAATAGAGCATGAATCTCTTAATCTCAGAACTGTGGGTTCAGCCCCCACATTGGGTCCCTCTGTGTCAATTTGATCCCCCCAATCCTCCTAGCATGACCTGATGGCGTAACAGTGATACCCAGTGCCTTCTATGACCTTTGCGTAATTCAGCTTTCTTTCCACTTGATTGAGATTTTCATCTGAAATCATCGGCCAAACAAGAGTTTGTCTAAATCGAGGGAGATCTGCTCACAAGTAAGTATTAAACACTTCAGCATTTACTGTTCGAATACAACACTTTGTCAAAACACTGCCGCTTCTTAAGCTAATAAGTAATGGTTTTTGAGCACGCATTGTATTGTTAATGCTTATATTAAAAAAGCATAAATTCACATAATGGAATTTGGAATGAACAAAGTAGTCCAGCCCCTTTACAACATTACATACCCACTGATTAAAGCTTAAAACTACAGCAGCAGGAGTAACAATAATGGCAACAACATGTTTGGAGTTCGGCATTTCATTTATTCTGCGGAAACATCGTATCGGAATGAACTGCCCGAGATAAAAGAGTAATTGCGGCTTCAATTCGTTTTTACAGAGCATTGCGTTGTTCTGTTCATACTGACTATACGCTTTAAATTTGTCATTTACTGCAAGCGTTGCTTTTCCAGGCTTTTCGGAAATTCCTCGCATTTGAGCCAGCACTAAAATATTTCATTCCCGTCGTTGAATACATCGTGGAAACGGTATTTGCAACGGAATGTTGACACACATGAAACCTTTTTGTTATTCGGTTTGAAGTTTCAAAATGAAAATAAAACGGGGGTCACTTCATAGGCTTGAAAGAAGTCCAAGCAGCATAAAAACCCGCGAATTCTCACAAAGGCTGCACCTTTCTTCTGCTGCTTTTATAAATCAGCCTTAAACATTTGAATGGACACCTAACTGCCTTACTGCTGCTAATCACATTCACGTGTTTACGAAGCTTTTTTCTGTCCGTTATGTTTTTGCTAAGTAGATTCTCCGTTTTCCTCGTACTGTGATTGTCAGCGAGCACAACAAGACTGAAACAGTGTAAAGGCAGGTAAAAAAGACAGGGTAAAACGCCTGACTGTCGGGAGTGGGATTTGAACCCGTGCCTCTATTTGGACAGCGAAACACAAAGCTTAAAAGACACGAAGTTGTGAATTCGCTGTTTTAAACCGCTCGACTATCCTGAAGAAATGGGTGCTGATTGTACCAGTTGCATCCGATTTTCCGTAGCTTTAGGACGATTGATACAACTGGACGAAAACAATTTGTGGCGTTTAGCATGACATGGAAAACGGTACTGGAGCATTCGGGTCCGGACTACCAGACTCAGAAACAGTTTTTACCCCCGCACTATCAAACTATTAAACTCCCAGCCTCTCTCACTCTCACCTATGATCTGAACCTCACAGTGCCTTCTTTCTTACCAAAAACCCAAACACACATTGAAAATCTACCTCTACCATATATGTCAAAAGCTCACTCCCCATAATTTCTATCCCTTTATTTCATTCTTTTGATGCATGTTTTTGCACATCACCTGTTACCTTTTTGTTGTTTTGCACACTGCCTGTTGTTGTTTTTTGCACATCGGCTGTTGTCTCTGTCTTTCTTTTGTATTACAATTGTATTGTTGTTGTGTTGTTGTTTTTTTTTTGTACTACTTATGTCCGAGAGCTAGCTAAATAGCATTTCGTTATACCATATACCTGTGTATAAGTATAATGACAATAAACTTGAACTTGACATAGTCTTGCAGGCAGTATATTATTTTATCGTTTACTCGTTTAAAAAAACACGGTCTTCTCGTTCCTAAGTCATTTAGTGCTTTCGAACGTTACTTCTAACCTGGACTGACAGCTCACCCGATCTGTTTGTGATCAGACCATGGAGTGCGGGGCTGTACCAAGCGCACGTTCCTTCCCAATGCTGAGGCGATCATTCGGGAGATGGGTGTGAAGAGAAACAAGCTTTGTCGACTAAAAAACAAGGCAGGATATGCAAGAATATTAATCACTGGCGACAGTTACGTTCTCTTACTATTGAGACTCCTACATTGCGAGTTTTTTGAAGACTTTGAAACTAAAGGAAAGCCGAGACAAATAAAACAGGCACAGGTGGGGTTTTAACCCAAGATCTTTGATTTACGAGACCGACGCCTTACCACTTGGCCACCGCGCCTTCGAGCAAACATGGGAATAATGTTGTTCAAATTATTTTTTTCTGAATCTGGTTTACATCGCCTGGAGGCAGCAACAACAATAAAAGGGATACTTAACAAGGAGATATGCTGTAGCAGTGTCACTCCAACAGATGCTCCTGAAGAGACTGGAGGTTTAAGTCAGCTCCTTAGAGCGCTTGGCCGCGTTGCTCTCAACAGCGGCTCTTCAGCTCTTGTTGTTTGACCTAGTGGTTTTATAACGCGTGGAAACGGCCGCAACTTCATTTTCTGAGATGCTTTCTCTCACGTGGTGAAATCTCGACCTCTTTGGCATCTCTGGCTATAGTTCTTCTGTAGAGCAGGCTTTCACACCTCTGCTTATAGTGCCCTTGAAGTCATTTTATTTTTACAGGAAGACGCATTCCCTAACGATCTCTCCTGTTTTAGAAATGCTTTATAAGGCGTGTTTGATTCAACGGACAAACAGTATACTAACTGTACAATGCAGATCTATGCGGCATTCGTACTGGATTTTAGTGGGATTCTGAAATACTTCTTGCAAAGGTATTCAGACTTTCTAGAACCTATAATACAACCACAGACCTGAAACTCCCTAGCTTCCAATCTCTGATGTTGCTGTCCTTAAACTCGGACGTGATGTTCTGCAGACGTGCAGTGTCCCTTTACTCTCATTGTTTTCAAAACGACCTCCGTTGTCGGGCGCAGTTGAAGTGGAACTGGCCTGACTGCACAGGAAAGTACGGAATGATAAAATGTTTCTACGGCTCAAAATGTCCCTTTAGACCCTCGTCATGTCTCTGTGAGGAACGGGCAGGTAGAGAGGTTTAACAGATGCTCATGATGTTTCACACGGGGTGTTACCTGTTGTAGTGTTTCAAAAGATGTGTTAGCGGACCACAGATTATCTTGAAAAGATTTGGGTTTGTACTGGCTGGGATTCAAACCCGACTCAATTATTTGGAAGGCGCCTGTACCACCAACGCACTTCCGAGAAGCACCTGCAAATTATCACAATCCTCTCTCTCACCTACAAAGTTATGGAGACACAGACGTCCAATGAAAACTAATTTTATTCACTCAAGGCTACACTCTTTTGTTGTGATGTCATTTTAATTAATATTAGCTTTGATAAGGTATCGTTTTTGCCTCTTAAAGTTAAAGCTCCTTTCTTCCTGGTATAGAAATAACATGTTCCGTCTTTGTTTAAAAACACCACTAAAAGTAAATTATTCAGCTCTAACGCCGTTGTGCATTGACAAGACATCTCAAAAGGACTTATCAAATAAGAACACGATCCTTCCGGTTACCATTCCTGTGGTTGGGGCGTTGTTTCACCCTTTTATGTTCTTCTACAATATTTGCAGACAGGGCTTTATCACTCGGGTTGTACAGAACAAGTGTGCATCGGTCCATGAAAATCATCAGTAGTGCTGTTTTTCTATGCATAGTTTAATCAAGAGCACTTAAAAGATGCAAAAAGCTTTCAAATAAAACAGAATTAAAAGACAGTCGAGTAAGTTGGTAGAAAAAAAGCACTCCCCCGTCTGGGAATTAACCACCGTCGCACGTGTGACTGAATACAAAAATAGTAGATTAATTTGTGCCCAGTCTCTTGAAGCTTCAATGTGATTATTTTTCCTTCCTTATTTCTTCATTCCCATGAATTTACTCTGTAGTAGAGGAAACGCGAAAGTGGGAAACTGCATGCATTCTTCGTGAGTGATGGATTGTGATCAGTGAGCATCTGCACATGCCTAAGTCTCTTCCATTTCCCTTCGCATCGGGGATGTAGCTCAGTGGTAGAGCGCATGCTTCGCATGTATGAGGTCCCGGGTTCAATCCCTGGCATCTCCAGGTGCTTTATATTACAGTACTCACGTCGCAATCTTCTGTTGAGTGAGAACTCTTTGCTCGTGTTCAGAGAGAGCCAGGTTTACACAATTAAATGCAGGCACACTCGACGTGCTGCAGAGTTGCGCTGCTGTTTTAAATGTACCTCATTTAGTTCTGTTAAATACTAAATTATTTGAACTAATAATTTAGTTCAAATTCAGGAAATCCAGAGATTGCTTCACACTTGTCGTGGCTGTTGCAGAAAACACCTGTTGAATCTCACCCGGGATTTCTTGAGAGATCATTCATCGAGCGAATCCTCCTTCTGAACTCCTCACTAAACTGAAAGCTTCACGAACTTTTCACTACGTGTCCTGTACTGTTACAAGTGCTCTCGTGTAGATGTGAAGCACAGCCACAAACACGCTTTGAACTTTTTCCGTTTGTTAAGCAAAATGCAAAAGAGCATGACAAGTATTGATTGTATAAAATATCCATGGCACAACTCGAGAAAGTACTGAAGGACTACACATCGACTTTTGATGATTACAAGAGATTCAAGAAACACAACGGTCCGCACCTGGGTTTGGATCCTGAACGCTAGAGTTAAAAGAACATAAGCGACGGATATGACCTATAAACTCTCTTAATTGTCTTATAGTTTATGAAATAAAACAATTTCTTAATAATTTCTAACTGTTGATAGACGATTTATTCAATTTTAACAAAATCACAATTGCAAACTTTTTCGGTTAAACTGTTATTCACATACTCTAACGTAGATAAACGTTAGTGTCTTCCGGTGTGTGAGCCAATTTCTCCCAAAAATATTTGTTAGTCTGTCGGGAGGCTGTGCAAGGTGTTAAGAAATACAATTTCTAAAAGACTTTAGAATTTCTAAGCTTAACATCAAGGCAGAAAAAATGCTGTTTTCTCTACAGAAATGCTCTTTAGATTTCAGCACTGTTGCAACTCCCTTTATAAAGGGTGTGCACACATATACAACCAAGGCATTGAAAGTTTTTTTTTAATTATTGTTCCAAAAAATGTTCCATTTGTTTTCTTTTTAATGTTGTTGATTAAAAGATTTTATTAAATGTGAAAAAAATCTGAATGTGAAAAAAGGTCAAAATGCTATTGAAAAAAAAACAGTAATGTGAGGAAAGATGGATTGTGGGAGCCCCTTAACTACCCATGTCATGCTGTATTTCTCACTCATTCTACTGGGAGTGGTGCCGTCGCTTCTGGATAATGTCTGTCAGTGGTCATCCCAGACGGGTCAGGTATGACTGCTCTTCGGCACAAGAGACACGTGACTTGCGAGGATCCCGACAGTGTCGATTTTCGTTCAGAGCCCGGATAGCTCAGTCGGTAGAGCATCCGACTTTTAATCTGAGGGCCCAGGGTTCAAGTCCCTGTTCGGGCGGTTGTGCCGTTCTTAAGTCTCATGTGAATCTCATTCTAAATAGTCTTTTATCTTTCACTCTTCTAGCTGTACTGTGGTTATTTTAAATGTCCATTACTTGTATTTACTGTAGTGTATTTAGTGTTTCATTTCACAAACCGAAAATGTTCAATAGATCTTGTCACTCTACTCCACGTAATCATCTAAATTAAATCACAGTAGAGTACAGAACACGCAGTGAGGAGCTCACACAGTGAGTACTCTTGAATACGACGAGAGGAAAGGCACACTGCACATCTGCAGAACATCACGTCCGAGTTTACAGCGACAGCAGAGGTTAGAAGCGAAGTAGTTTTTTATTACTCGCTCGCTGAACGATCTCTCAAGAAACCTCGGTTGAGATTTAACGGGTGTCTAACGATCACGTTCAAAAAGGTGACGATAAGTTTTTTTTTAATTAGGTAGCCTTAATGGCAACACAGTGTGAGTAATCTTAAAGCAGCTGCAGATGGAGTAGCCGTAATGGCAACACAGTGCTTTGAGTTCGGCTTTTCTTATTTCTTCTGCAGAACCAGTGGTATCGGAATATACTGATCCGTATAAGAAGCGCTTTCGGTTTCTGATCATTTTTATTGAGCGCTGCTCTAAACTTTACATTTGCTCGGGCTAGTTTTCCCCATGAAAAAAAGACATATCCCTAATTACATGATTTTTCATTTCATGATTTTTCTTATCAACGAGTAGAAATAAAATATATACTTCATTATAAGTACCACAGGCAAGATGGCTGGTGGTCTAAGGCGTTGCGTTCAGGTCGCAGTTACCCCTGGAGACGTTTGTTAAAATCTCACTTCTAATAAAGAGGTCTTTCTCGTTAGAGTAGAAACGATAGAAGCCTTAAGCGGGAAAAAATATCACAACATCTCGCATTTCACGTGTTCAATGTTAACTGTCTCAGTGGTTGCCTCGGTGATTGATGGCTCTTCTCCCTCGCAGGGTGACGGCAAACGTCGTCAGAGAGGGAGTCTCCCACGCACGGCTTTTCTTTATCAAGAGCTGAGACAACAGAAACAGACTTCAAACTGACATGAATTACTTCTTGGGCGTTTATGATCGTCTTTAAAACCTGAGAGCAGGTGAAAAAGTCTTTGGAAATGAGGAAATGACTGCTGACAGTAAACAGAGATGACGCTCAGCTGCAGATAAGCGCTCCTGGTTAGTATAGTGCTGAGTACCCCCGCTTGTTGCGCGGGAGACCGAGGTACGTTTCTATGACAGGGCGCTGGTTTAATTTTTTAACAACCTGACTTCACTTAAAAAGTGTGTACTGTGTACTACGTTTCGGACTAGTTACTGCGGTAGAATATGGAGATCATCTCCAGCTTTGAGCTCAACTGCAACAAGAAGTCATGCTAAATGTAGTATAGTGAGTAGAAATCGCGAGACAACAGAACGAGAGAGTAGAAGGCGGGGATATATGGTGTAAGGGCGTGATCTGTGTAGTTAATAAAGTAGTTAAAATAATATAAAAACGTCTCTTTATTAAAATACACATTTATGGCGACGAGAGATGAGTGCTTGACGGACTCAAAGCGAGCAGAACACTGCAGATTTTAGTTCTCTTGCTGGTAGAAACGAACTTTTGAATTTTCGGACTTTTCGTTTAGCTTGCGCCATGGAAGATATGGCAGCCGCGCCGAGAAGCTTTGCTTATGCCCAGCTTTTTCCACCGCTTCCACTGAACCTCGGAGCTCCAGATTTGTATACGGAATACAAGATATGGATGGAGTCGTACAGATTTTTTTTTAAACAGCCAGTGGATATACAGAAGCTCAGGATGCCGTGAGACGTGCTACATTACTGCACTGTATCGGGGCTCCCGTGCAGCGGATTTTCGCCAACCTCCCTGGAGAAAAAGGTACATATGAACAGACTGTAGCTGCCTTAGACGCGTACTTTACACCGCGGAGAAATGTGGTTTTGGAACGGCATAAATTTAGGCAGAGAACTTAGTCTCAGGACGAATCTGTTGATGTTTTTGTGACTGCACTAAGAGGACTGGCTAAATCTTGTGACTTTGGAGTATTGGAAACTGACATGTTAAGAGATCAACTTGTGGAAAATGTGCACATAAGAGACTATAAATTGCTGCAGGAGGAAGGGCTGACTTTAGAAAGAGCTCTTACAGTCGCTAGATTCATGAAGCAGCTCAAGCAGAATCAAGAATGCTTTCTGACTACAGTGACACTGAACGGGACGCTCGCTCAAACTTTACAAATAAAAGCCGAGCAGCAGGACGCAGTCATGCTAGAGAAATAGAAGAACAGGGGACGGCTGACATTACATGTTACAGGTGCGGACTAACAATGCACAAAGCAGATAAATGCGGAGCGTGAACAGCAAAATGTCTACACTGTAAGAAAACAGGACATTATGCACATGTCTGCAGAACATCACGTCCGAGTTTAAGGACAAGTATCCCTTTTATTGTTGTTGCTGCCTCCAGGCGATGTAAACCATATTCAGAAAAAACTAATTTGAACAACATTATTCCCTTGTTTCCTTGAAGGCGCGGTGGCCAAGTGGTAAGGCGTCGGTCTCGTAAACCGACGATCGTGGGTTCAAACCCCACCTGTGCCTGTTTCATCTGTCACTGCTTTCCTTTAGTTTCAAAGTCTTAAAAAAACTCGCAATGTAGGGGTCTCAATAGTAAGAGAACATAACTGTCGCCAGTGATTGGTATTCTTGCATATCCTACATTGTTTTTTAGTCGACAAAGCTTGTCTCTCTTCACACCCATCTTCCGAATGATCACCTCAGCATTGGGAAGGAACGTGCGCTTGGTACAGCCCCTCACTTCATGGTCTGATCACAAACACATCGGGTGAGCTTTCAGTCCAGGTTGGAAGTAACGTTCGAAAGCACAAAAATTCTGACTTAGATACGAGAAGACCGTGTTTTTTTAAACGATAAAATAATATACTGCCTGCAAGACTATGTCAAGTTCAAGTTTATTGTCATTATACTCATACACAGGTATATGGTATAACGAAATGCTATTTAGCTAGCTCTCGGACATAAGTAGTACAAAGAAAAAAACACAACAATACAATTGTATAACAAAAGAAAGACAGAGACAACAGCCGATGTGCAAAAAACAACAACAGGCAGTGTGCATAACAACAAAAAGGTAACAGGTGATGTGCAAAAACATGCATCAAAAGAATGAAATAAAGGGATAGAAATAATGGGGAGTGAGCTTTTGACATGTATGGTAGAGGTAGATTCAATGTGTGTTTGGGTTTTTGGTAAGAAAGAAGGCACTGTGAGGTTCAGATCATAGGTGAGAGGTGAGGTGAGAGTGAGAGAGGCTGGGAGTTTAATAGTTTGATAGTGCGGGGGTAAAAACTGTTTCTGAGTCTGGTACTCCGGACCCGAATGCTCCGGTACCGTTTTCCATGTCATGCTAAACGCCACAAATTGTGTTCGTCCAGTCGTATCAATCGTCCTAAAGTTACAGAAAATCGGATGCAACTGGTACAGTCAGCACCCATTTCTTCAAGATAGTGGAGCGGTTTAAAACAGCAAATTTACGGTTTTGTGTCTTTTAATCTTTGTGTTCCGCTCTCCAAATAGAGGCACGGGTTCAAATCCCACTCCCGACATTCAGGCGTTTTACCTTGTCTTTTTTACCTGCCTTTACAGTATTTCAGTCTTGTTGTGCTCGCTGACAATCACAGTACAAGGAAAACGGAGAAACCGCTTTGGAAAAACATAACAGACAGAAAAAAGCTTCGTAAGCACGTGAATGTGATTAGCAGCAGTAAGGTATGCATTCAAATGTTTAAGGCAGATTTATAAAAGCAGCAGAAGAAAGGTGCAGCACAATGCAATTTGTGAGAGTTCGCTGTTTTTTATGCTGCTTGGATTTCTTTCAAGCCTATGAAGTGACCCCCGTTTTATTTTCATTTTCAAACTTCAGAACCGAATAACAAAAAGATTTCATGTGTGACAGCATTCCGTTGCAAATACCGTTTCCACGATGTATTCAGCGACGGGAATGAATTATTTTATTTAGTGCTGGCTCAAATGCGAGGAATTTCAGAAAAACCTGGAAAAGCAACGCTTGCAGTAAATGACAAATTTAAAGCGTGTAGTCAGCATGAACAGAACAACGCAATGCTCTGTAAAAACGATCTGAAGCCGCAATTGCTCTTTTATCTCGGGCAGTTCATTCCGATACGATGTTTCCGCAGTATAAATGAAATGCCGAACTCCAAACATGTTGTTGCCATTATTGTTACTCCTGCTGCTGTAGTTTTAAGCTTTAATCAGTGGGTATGTAATGTTGTAAAGGGGCTGGACTACTTTGTTCAGTCCAAATTCCATTATGTGAATTTATGCTTTTTTAATATAAGCATTAACAATACAATGCGTGCTCAAAAACCGTTACTTATTAGCTTAAGAAGCGGCAGTGTTTTGACAAAGTGTGGTATTCGAACAGAAAATGCTGAAGTGTTTAATACTTGCTTGTGAGCAGATCTCCCTCGATTTAGACAAACCCTTGTTCGGCCGATGATTTCAGATCAAAATCTGAATCAAGTGGAAAGAAAGCTGAATTACGCTGGGTACTGGGTATCACTGTTACGCCATCAGGTCATGCTAGGAGGATTGGCGGGATCAAATTGACACAGAGGGACCCAATGTGGGGGCTGAACCCACAGTTCTGAGATTAAGAGATTCTTGCTCTATGGACTGCGCCTATATAACTCTGGTGCTACAGCAGTAATGTTTCTGGGTGTGGATGAACATGACATAATAGACTGACAGCAGGAACACGTGACAGTATCGCTATATTTGGCTGCAGTATATTGTGTTGAGAGCAGCAATAACTTTCCTGCAGAGATGGGAGTGCCTTTAATACAACTCTTTCAATCAGACAGAGTAATAGGAACCGACCTCAAGTTTCGGCTGTGGATCCATCTGCACATGGGGGAAGAGACAGTAAAATAGCGACGAAGAAACAGAAAGAATTGTGCTCACTGCAAAATAGGAAAGAAAGAGGTGTTAGGACACGTAAAACAGCTTGGCGATAATTTGCAGCGACAGTTTTATGTTATTTAGTACACAGATTTCTCTTCATGTTCCTTAAGATGTGTAATTTGTATGTTGGTTGTATGAGAACAGTTTATTCTAAAGTCCTGTCAATTAACAGTGGAGAGCTACCTGGTGCACGTCTTCAAGAAGACTCTTTTCAAGGTGATTACAAGTTTCTCGAACAAATCTGCGTCATATTTTTAAAATAGTTTAGCTAATGAGCAACGAGACTATAAATGAATTCTCCCACCCTCCATTCGAAGATAAAACTCCATGTGCGAGTCGAAGTTTCCTTGAAGCTACAGATGTTCGTCATTATTGGATATCCCCGGTGATATTGACTAAGGAGCTCAATTCTTACGTGCTGTAGTTCAACGTGCGCAAAACACTCATATCCCCTGCAAATATCGGCAAAGTCAGTGATATTCTCAACAATTTGTGCCATTGCAATTCGTGCAATTCGTGCCATACTTTTTCGCAATGTATTCTGACAAGCCAAGATCAGAGGGTCATATTTGAAAATTGGTGCATTAAAATGTCTTGTACTTCAGGATTTTGAAAGTCTATTACATTGTCTCTCACACCTCGGTGTCAGAATTGTGAGACGTTTTTATAATCAGGGGGGAGGGCCGTAGCAATAAGCAGAAAGCACAATCACCTTTTTCCCAGTGCAAGTCCATGTTATGGTGAGTTTTTAAAATTGGTTTGCGATTTTTTAAAATATATTCCATACAAAAATATAATTTGGACAGTCGCTATTTATTTGGATATTCCCTTTCACTGAGGATGTCTACAGTATTCCAGCCGAATTAGTACTGATCAAAGAGAGCCATCTACAGGCGAAAGGCGACATAACATCACAGCAGCAGCATTTAAGGCGGAACGAAAAACGCGAATAAGAAGCCATCTTCAGCCTTGTAGCAGACCCTGGGAGGCACGCTCAAAATATTCATCTTTCCCAGTACTTCAGAGTCATATTTAGAGCGCTTTACTGCAATTTTATGTGATTGATAGGAGATGTGAAGCCATCGAGCCTGTACTGCCATTTCTCATGCTTTCTCTCAGTGTCGGAGCTGCAATTGCGTGTAAAGGAGGCGACTTGAAAATGAAACGTGTAATCACCTTACAGAGGGTCTTCACGACGGAGTGCGTCAGCTAGTTCTCCATTATTGTCAATTTACTGGACTTCTGAAGAAACCTAGCTACAACGAAAATACAAACTGCACAGTTTAAGGCACATGAAGAGAAATCAGTGTGCTGATTGACTCAAAAAATGTCGCTACAAATAATCTGCCAGGCTTATTTACTTGTTCGACCACCTCCCTCCGTCCCCCTTTGCTGTTAGCACAATTCTTTCAGTTTCTTTTCTTGTATTTTCCTTGCTTTTTTAGTGTTCCCCATGTGGAGATGGATCCACAACCGAAACTGTTTTCACCCTGTGTTTCTGCAGCGTCAGTCTGTATAAGGATCAGAACTTGCCCAGCTCCAGTGGCGCAATCGGTCAGCGCGCGGTACTTATACAGCAGTGCATAGCGGAGTTATGCCGGGGTTGTGAGTTCAAGCCTCACCTAGAGCAGTGTTTTCAGCTACTGAAAGCAACTGTCGAGTTTAGATACTCTTAGGTATTTGATGGAGATAAACTAACATCAAATGAACAAGTAAAGGTTTATTTTGAGTCACAATCAAAGAAGGCTCCACAGCTGAAACATTATGTTTCCTTCTCTTTTCAGCATGGAATAAACCTTGACTTTTCCTTTGAAGCCCATGCATGCTGACGCAGCTCCCTACTAAAATTACCATCAGCTGTGTACCTCCAACTGACCTGTACACAAATATATGAGAGAGGTCTACTGTGATGAGAGGAGCACTGAAGACTTGAAAAAGCTCTCGCATTAGATTCTGTGTTTTTGTTGTTCCCCAGATTTGTTTTTAATGTTCTTTTTCTTTTGAAGGTGTTGCGTTTGTTTTTTTTTCATAGTTGTTAGACTACTACAGGGATTTACCTAGGTTCCTGAAAGATTCTCGTTTTGTGTTTGTTGTGTTTTCGGGTTACAACATTTTTTTTTCTATTGATAGGACCCCACACATTACTATGGGAGTAGTTAACTTTAGTTCTTACATTGTACCTGAAATTACCACATAAACAACTACTCTGTTTCCATTTTTTTAAAAGGCACAAGTGAAGTTTGTTTTTCCTTGCTGCTGATTGGTAGCTACAATGGGTCAATTGCAATAAACTTATATACAATAAACTCCGCTGAAATTTGTCAGCAGCTCTGTACTAAACCTGTTCTCGATTGCAACAAACCTAAAATAACAGCTGCTGCCCATTAGATGTTACTGCATTAGGAGTCTAGCTTAAGCCACCTCTTCATAGGTTTTAAGCAACTCGGTAGCGGACTAAGCAGAACAATTGATCACATTAGAACTGTCTTGAATGTAATGGAAATAATGTACTCATTAATTAACAAGCTTATGCACCACTTGCTTGAAAATTATTATTATATTTAACTAAAATTGCTTTCCAGACACCACAAATATTCACAATGAATGTTATCATAACACATTTTTAGTAATACAAGTGTTATTTATTAATAATTAGGTTCCATGTATATCTTTATTAATAGCTGTATTACAAGTAATGCATATACAGTCTTTATTACAGTTAGTTTTCAGTTATCCTGGGTAGGGAAGAGAATGGAAATTAAGGAAATAAAAATTTAAAGGGCTTAAGTCTTCAATGTGTTCTGTCATAGCTGTGTGTTGTCACATCTGTCATATCTGGGTGTTAATTTAGTATATTTGATGTATTATTTATTGTGATTTGACACTACACTTGTATTTGACACTACACTTCTCAGGAGAAAGCAGTACAATTTTTTTTTATTTGAGGGTACAGAAATTGTATTGTATGGCCAGATGTAAGGTTACGTTAAGAAACCCTTATTGTTACCTTTTGCAACGTTATTTATTTAAGACGGTTCTTCAGAATAGTGTCCCTTACGTATCTGTGACTGTGGTCCAACAGTAACGGTGGTGAAATAGCTGGAATGTGTGGGAAGAAGATGGAGATGGAACAGGAGGTTTATTCAGTCAATAGAAAGGTTGTGTAGGACTGAACACACTGCGGTTATGGTACTGGGTTTAAGAGCATTACGATCCTACAGTCTCCTGATCCGTAATCAGATGCGTTATCCAATGCACCACTGGCCCTTGTACCGCATTCCTCAAGTGCACCACTGTGAGCTTGAGCCGCTACAATAATACATCGCCCCAGTCCAAATTTTCTCAATTAGGTGCAGGTTTTCTATGTGTATTTAGTTAATAAGTCTTTCATTTTGTCTGTTTTAAAAATTACATCTCTTTAAAACGCTGAAATTCACTGTAGCGGCGAGGCTTAATAATAAGGCAGAATTAAGTGTTTCTGAGCTTCCCAAATGAGGCCCCATTTCTCTGTTCAACTCTGTGGTGCAGCCACAGAGAGACCATTAGTGCAGGGTGATTTAAGGTCCTAGGACAGCTCCCAAAGGGGGATGCACTTAGCTAAGCCTGGCTGTCATGATCAATGGTCATCCATTGGCGCCTATCTGTCTAGGGAGTGCCAGATGGACATCTGGACTGCATTCCTAGGTGTCAGGAGTAAATGACTCATATCTCACCTTGATCAACCAATCAGGGACTGGTAGGGCTGAGTAACCCACGTGGAACTCTGATGCCCATGGAACTTTCAGCCAATCAACGAGCTGAAGTTCCTCCAGGTAAAAACGAGATTCAGTAAGATTCAGAAGGGATTCTGGAGAGGATTCTGTGGACTATTCTAAAGGGAATTCAAAGGAGAATTCCAGGGCAGGACAGCCCAGGAGCAGAAGGCTCCCAAGGGCAGGACATTCTCGCAGCGCGCCTCCTGACCATCCTGAGACTCAGCCCAGACAACCACGGAACGGCCAGTGTGTCCGAGTGCCAGAACTCTCCTTTGTTCTAAGAGTCTAGAGCGGAGGTTGCCAGAGAATAACCAGAGGATCCACCCGAGGTTAGCGCCAGCAGCAGGCCTCGTGAACAGGTCGGAACTGTGGACAGCTGAATCACTATTCAGAACTAGCTCTTCATCAGGACCGAACCGGTCCTCTTCCTGACTTGCTGGGACCCACAGTCATCTTTTCTCCTGTGCGCAAACTTTGCTAGTTAAAGCCAACACTAACTAGCCGGTCAGTGAGCATCAGCAGCGCACCGTCGCAAGCCGCGCAGCACAGCATGGCACACAGCCAGAGAGTGCGGATTGGACAGTAACAGCCTGCAACTGTTTCTTTGAGCCTGCAGGAGATATGAATCCCCAAAGAAATTGGATGAGTATTCAACTTCAATGCATTACAGCTCGAGAATTCAATTGTTATCCAAACCAGTTGATATCAATTTAATTCCTAAGAGTTATGTACTTGTTTTGAGTATCTAATGTAGAAGTTATAACCAAGTTCATTTACGAAACGGTCTAAATGAATGATATACTGATCGTATGTCCTCTTGATGTGTAACTCTTCGTAACTAAATGAATATATATCTTTTGTATTCTGATAACCCTCTCGATAAGATCTGTTAGGTTATGCATATTCTATGTATTAATAAATGTATCCTCGTGTATTAGTACCTGTGTGTGTGCGTTGTTTGAGTTATGTCGCATGGTTGGGTTCTAAAGCCATCAAAAGAATCAACTTTGTGATTTACTGCTACAATTAATAATTGTCTCAGTAAATGCCCAAACCCTACAGAACTGGTGCCTTCAGAGAGCCACAACGTTACATATTTGGCGTCCCTGAGCCGGTTTTCTCTTACATCACACATGAGGGAATTCAAACGAAAGAAATCACAGAAAAGATATCGCGCTTAAAAAGAAATCCAGAGTGGAGACGCTGGTGATAGAAAACAGAGCTTCATACGATGCATGAGATGCTTTACCTCTGAACTAAACTCGGCTCTTTAATCGTGTTAGGAAGAGTGAATAGTCAACAGTGTACATTTTAAAAATCAAAGCAAGACAATGAGACACGAAGAGAATTCGGAACACAAACCTCTCCTTCATCGTTTAATGAGCTTTTGATGAACGTCTAAATAAAAGACAAATTCACTATTTTCACTTTGTGATTAAAAAAACATTTTTATCACACGTTAAGCATTCCTGATGGTGTCGAATGGTTCTCTTTTCTACCCTCATCATTTGAGAATCCCCAGCTAAAATATCTTTTTAAACTACAACAAAATTGCAATATTTTGAATACTATTTAAGTTTACATAGTCACATTCCAGGTGATATTGACTTAGGCGCTCAACTATTAACTTCTTGGAGTTTGACTTGTGCCAAAAGTTTGAAATCTCTGCAACTATCAGGATGCTTAAGGACATCCAAAGAAACCCCATCACATTTAGGGGAGACGGTATTGAGGTCAGATTAATTTGAAATGCGTCTGTGGGGACTTTTGATTTACCAACGTTATGTTTTACTGAAGGATACGATGACTGATTGTGCCATAGAAACTAACGCACGTCACCTTTTTTCTACATTCACAGGTTTTTGGCTAAAGACAAAAAAATCGTTTCATTTCTTGGCCAGCTGGCAGTAATTCCTCTGCACCGACAAGAAAGATGACTATTTTATCTTTTGCAATTTGTATGGATTTTTTAAAAAAAAGTTGTTCCAAAAATTAAATGAACACTTCCATTAAATTTAATGTAGAAGCATGTTGCCGTCCATAATGATAAACTGTGCAGCAAGACAGGAAGAATGGCACCACTAGGATTCAACCCAGGATCATCTGTTTACAAGGCAGGCGCTTTAACCACCTAAGCCACAGCACTCACTCATCCTAGTGTTAATCCCACATCAGCAGGGTCAGCTTGTCTGCACACCCGTCTCCATTTGGTGGTTTGAACCAAATCTTTGAGCTGACGTTGCCATTAAATGCGACCGAGAATACTCCAACGGGCGTGCCGCTACACCTGCCGTTGGAGAACTAAGCCACTGCACTGGCATCATATATATCCCTTTTACAGCCACTTGGACACATCTCAATTGCTCTGAGACACCTGCATTCAGTGTGCGCTGAGCCTGCTCGCTGAGCAAGTGACGAGAAATGGCTTATGTCCAAGGAGCTCAATATGCTTTTTATGTTCAACGGGGTGTCCAATAAGCCTGCACTGACACGCAGCACTTGCTCTGTGGTTTGACATCTCCCAAGGTAAATGTTGAAATTGTAGGTGGAAGAGGAAAATTACCCTCGTGTACGTGGAAGCAGGTGTGCCTGCATTAATACAGCTCCATCGAGCGGAAAAAGTAACACAAGAACTGCCTTAAATTAAACAGCAAGTTTCTGCGGCTGAAAACAGAAACTATTCCCTGTGATAAGTGAACTCACAACCTCAGCATAACTCCACTATAAAAGCACCACAACCTGACCAATTGCGCTACTGGAGCAGCACAGCACAGTAGCACATTTTCCTCAGTGCACTCAAACAGTGCTTCTTCCCTAGCCTACCAGCTTCAAGACTTTTTTAAATTGATCAAAGATTCATTGGAAAAGGTTTGTCGATGGGTCAGGTGGGAATCACACCCAGATTAACTGCTTGCAAGGCAGCTATGTTCATCATTATACCCAGGACTGGCGCCAGGGGAATGATCTGTAGGGAGGGGGGGGTCTGAAATCCTGAGGGGGGCAGTGATATTTCGGTTTAAACGGAGCCATTGCAACCATCCAAGTGAATTCTCGCAAGCATGCCACTGATTAGTATTTCATGTTAGAAGATAACGACAAGCAATCTGGTATTTAGTGATGGAGAACAGTTCCACGTTCATCAGAACTCACGTGATTATTTTTTCCTGGAGCATCAACCATATGTGTTCATTTTTGCAACAACATCAACGGTAACGAGGTTCTGAATCATTAAGAAATCATTGTAAAACCAACAGAAAGTACAAACTTCTATAACTACAGTCCTAGTTATATAACGATTGTAAGTATGAGGATAAACTACTGCAAGGCATTGGTCCACCTGAGCAAATAAGGTCATAATAATGTTGACACCCAAAAACATAGACACTATGTAACGTGCTGTTCCTGGATGGATAGCCCTCCTGCACATCAAACAGTCTGATGTAGTAACTGTGAATTCGGGGTTAGTGTAGTTATCTGACCATTGACAAAGTACAACTATTTTTTACGGCTCAAGTTAAGTAAGTGAAAGTGTTCAAAAACTTTTTATCCAAACCTTTTATCCAAAACTGAGGGGGGTGGGACTGTTCAGCTGAGGGGGCGATTTTGGCATGCCAGTAACATTTTCACAAAACATCCAAGAGTTACGAAAACACTTACTTTGTGTATAAAGTACATTGTGTACACACTGTAAGTTCAGAACGCGAGAAATACTGCTCAATATGGGATCCTGTCCAGGAATATCAGGGCTGTAAGGGGGTCAGATCTATAGATGTAGTAAACACATTAGTGGAGACAGTGTGTCTGCTCTCTGTGTGAGAGCCGGACAGGAAGAATAATCTGTGGTCTGGGAAGAAGAAACCCTCGTTGGAAGAGCGGCGCTTCTCACAGGAGAGAATGAAAAAAAAAATCTTTTTCAGGGACGCTGATTTTTCTCCTTGCGGGAATTAAAAGCCCTTATGGGGAGTGACCTCGTGGTGCAACAGTAGTGCATCTGATACCACATCAAAAGGTTGTGTGCTCAAATCATGTCGAGATCGGCTGATGTATGTTCAGGTTCAGCTGGTGCCGAACCTGGAAATTAGACCATGCAGTTTGATTTTATCTGTACACCACATAGATAATCTAAATGAAATAACAGAGCAGTACAGGACACGCATTCAGGAAATTACACAGCAAGTCATTTTGAACAAGACAAGAGAAAAGGCACACTGCACATCCGTGAAACATCACATCCGACTTTAGAGACAGTTACATCACAGAATGGAAGTTTCAGGCCCCTTTTTCATTACAGGTTCAAACTAACCTGAAAGTTACAGAGTTTTAGGTCACTTTTGTATTAAAAAGTGTCTGAAGCCTGTAAATATAATTTGCCCTTTTTTAAATTGTGGATGAAATCCACTCCCATGTACCAAGACCTTACAGTATATTCATGTTAATTAAAATGACTAACGCTATTGGACATTAGCTGGTGCTTTTTGTAACGATTTGCTATTTCATGCTGGAAAGAAGGAAACCCGACCAACGTTTGCTTTCAGGTGTGGTTCATTCACATAATGGACATCTATTTCTGAGTAGTCTGATTTAAAATCACACGAACCCGGTAGAAGTCGAACCTACAATCTCATGATGCAAAAGCAGACGCGTTATCCATTAAACCACTGGCCAATCATGTAACTGAATGGCACCATGGTGAGTTCAGCACTGCAACTAGTAATACACCATCCCATCTAAAATTTCTAAGTGAGAAACGTGTTTTCTACATTTTCATCAGTTTTAAAATACCATCTCTTTAATACAGACAAAGGGTTTGTGTGTCACTTTGAAATTCTGATTGATTTAGAATTCAAAGAAAAAGATGTTTTCTTCAACAACGCAGTGAAATTATGACATCTTCACTCTACTTCTCTCTTGTAGTAAAGCAGACCTTGCAGTGTGAGCATTTGCTACAGTAAATTAGGTCATGTATCATGTTAAATCACTTCTTCAAAACCAAACATTTCCTGGTGCACATTTTCTCCATGAAAAAAATACATTTTTCTCTTACATGCTTTCTCGTTTTTTTTCCATCAGAGTACAGAAAGAAGAAAAAAGGGAAAAGCAGTGTCGCAAAAGAACTCCGTCACCCTTGGGAGATGTCAAGCTCATCGGATATGAAAAGTGCCCAATAAAAGCAATTTCTCTTCATTTATCTTAGCTTCAGGGCTGCTATTATGTGTGAGGAGGCAACTATCTCAGCCAGCAGACTCAGCGCTTACTGAATACAGGTATGTTTTGAGTGTCATGCTGATCGTCTTATAAATGCAAAGGAAACTTTTAAAGCTGATAAAGTAATTTGCATGTGGCTACAACATCCCTGGAAGAGAGATTTTATCAGTTGCACATAATCAGTATTTTTTACTTTTTGTGCAGCACTGGAAATATATTTTTTACGTTTTCTTAAGAAGATCTCATGAAGTATTGCCAGGACCTACCTTCAGCACTCAATAGCGATATTAATGGAGTAGAAATGTAAGATAAATTGATGATCTGAGCTAAAATAGTCCTTACGCGCCTCCTGTAACAGTGTTCGTATTCATAGCAAGTAATATTCTTTTTCAACCCCAAATGTTGCTAATGCATTAAGCTTTGTGCGACCATTAGAGGTTTCGGTAGCTTCTGGAGAGCGCACTTTTCCAAACTGAAACCTATTAGAACATTATTTAAGGTACACCATGTCCCGGAATCGTTCATCGGGACTAGGATTAATATCAATGGAAAGTACTTCAAGATTTAACTGAAATATTAAAAGAGTAGGAAAGCATTTAAAATAGAAAAAATCAGTTCAGATGATATTTAATTTTTGAGAAATGGGCACATTCTGTACATCAGCTCAGTGAGCAGTGCGAGGTGCTCTCCTGGAGATGATGTTATATTAGTTAAAATCATGTGATAGTTGAAAAAGCTTAATACTTAGTGAAACAGCCAGCACATATGGTTGCGTTTGTGATTATGTTACTTCTCTACTATAGCAGCATCGATAAAAGACCCTCTGAAAGCAGTAAAGCACTGCACAACTGAATTCATTGCTATTTGGAGAAATCCACAAACTCGTGTTTTTCATGTGCTTTAAAAGACAGCCATACTCACCGACAAAATAACGACACTGCAGCTGATTTTTTCCGAAGCACAGTTGACCTTTCTGAGCCAAATGATGAAGCTCACCCAGTGAATACTATAGCAGAAGGTGGAGGAAAGTGAGACTTTGTAACTACTGCAACCACAGGAACAACTGCAAGAAGCAGAATCAATTTCCCATCGAATGGTGGTGTTGTCTGAGGTACGTGATGTAAACGCGTGCAGAGAATCCCACAATCTCTTCAAAACTTGGACAAAGTATTTCTGATGGAGCGCTGTGCACAAAGATTGAATAAGCTTTGCTCCTGCCAATGATTCTGCGTGAAAAACCACAGCATTCAAGTTTCACAGACAAATGCACCATGCCTACAAAACCAATTTTAAAAACAATTGCAGCACACTACGATTCACACTGACTCAAAAGTGATCACGGCAGATGTTGTTCCCTGCATAATGCTGAAGGGACCAAAGAGCATTGCTGTTGGGAACACAAAATGAGGCTTTTTCATGCCTTGATGTTAAGCTGACAAAGACTATCTTGAAACACCTAGTTCAGTCTCTCGACAGACTGTCAAGCAAAGCTTTTACCCATTGAAGTCGCAATAGAAGGAAGGTCTTAACCCACCAACACTGAGCAGCGGCAAGATTCAAACCTAACCCAGCGAAGAAAATGGAGCACAAACCCAGCACATAGACCACCCAGCCACACTCCCAACACCTTACTCTTTTGGAGAACATCGGGTGGGTTCAGCTCTTGTTGTGCGACGCGTGGAAATGACTGCATCTTCGTTTTCCGAGATGTTTCCTATCACATCTTTGTCAGCTCTGAATATAGTGCTTCTTTGGAGCAGGCTTCAGACCTTTTATTTTATTTATAAAGGAGGGCGCATTCAGAAACATGTAATTTCTGTTTTAGAAATGCTTTGGGCGGTGTGTTTTATATAATGCACAAACAGTATTCTGATTGTATACTGTAGACCTGTGTTGCAATCATACAGGATGTGACTGGGATTCTGAAATGTTTCTTGAAAAGGTATTCAGGGCTGCTTGAATCTATAATAAAAAAGTGACCCGAAACTTCCAACCTTCCAATAACTGATGTCGCTCTCCCTAAACCTGTACGTGATGTTT
The DNA here is from genome assembly GCF_055471065.1 of Atractosteus spatula. Taxonomy (NCBI): domain Eukaryota; kingdom Metazoa; phylum Chordata; class Actinopteri; order Semionotiformes; family Lepisosteidae; genus Atractosteus; species Atractosteus spatula. The sequence continues at coordinate 180,973 of NW_028296900.1, read as the reverse complement.
TGCAGATGTGCAATGTGCCTTTACTCCTGTATTTAAAACAACCTCTGTTGTTGGGCGGAGTTGAAGGAGAACTAACTGCATAGAAAAAGTACGTAACGATAAAATATTTCTGCGCGTGAAACACATCAATCGTTCAGCATTTCTAAAATGTTTAATTGAATTGACAAAGAAATCCTCTCCTTAAACTTCGAAAAGGATTATCTGTTGAGCCAGCAGACGAAACACTGCAGGTGCCGTTTCTCACAGGTGTTTGAAGTTGTGGATAACATTTAGCAGGTTTGTCACCGTTGCTTAGCTGGTTAAGACGCCTCACTAAAAACCAGGAGACCCTGGGTGCGAATCCCAGCGGTATCTCTTCGTAGACAACAGGCCACTCATTGTCAATATTTATGGAGCTTAATTTAAAGACAACGGGAGAAGCATGAGTTACAGCTTTCTGTAGCTGTTTTGTATCGCAATGGTGAGTGCATTGGACTTCTAGGCCTTGATTGAATGAAGTCATTCAAAGGTTGTGGGTTCGAGTCCCACCAGAGTCATGTATCATTTTGATTCAACCTTTCAAAATCCTCTAGGGATTGGTGTTGATCAAGTCAAATAAAGGACTTCTTAAGAGTCCACAGTTGAAAATGAACCAGCAGCCACAAGAAAGAAATTAGCACTGGACTGTGATCACATTACTCCTGTCCTGGAGTCCTTGCACTGGCTTCCTGTCAACTTCAAAATCCTCATGCTCACCCATAAGGCTCCCCATGGCTTGGCACCTCAGTACCTGTCTGGGTTATCGCCCTACTCCCCACCTCACAACCTTCGCTCTTCTAATTCTGGTCTCCTATCTGTTCCCCCGTCCATCTACACTCTATGGGTGACAGGGCCTTCTCCTGTTTTACCCCAAAGCTCTGGATCTTTATCACCGAGGATATCAGAGAGTCACCTTCTCTAAACTCCTTCAAATCCAGACTCAAAACCCTCTTCTTTAGAAGAGCCTTTAATGAACTATTCTTTACCCCTCTGTTCCTACTGTATTTAATACCACCATCTATTGTCTCCTCTAACTGTTTATTCTCATCCTGCTTATCTTGTGTATTTTTTTAACTTTATTGTTGTGATTCTGTAAAGCGCTTTGAAAAGCCAGCTTTAAAGGTGCTATATAATGTAAAGATTATTATTATTAATAATGAACAGTGCATTTAACATTGAGCACATGCGGTCCTTCTTTGCAAAGGATTGCAAAGGTTGGGAATTAGCTTTTCACTCGTGTTGTTGAAGACCATATCCTGGCTTTGTTGCAGGAAATGTCTGGATGCCATCACCAGATCAAGGAGAGGATCATGGTTTTGGGAAGTCTTCTTGATGCCTGACACTGTGTGTTTCCTGGTTGTAACAGGTGTCATTCTGGACCTAAACAACAGAGAACACCGTTGAAATCGCTGAACTGCCTAGCGGACACTTTGTCGCCTTCTTCTGACCTGCACTTAATGCGATTCTCTGAAAACGTGGCACATTATATCTGTGCTACCTTTATGGAGGGTGAGCACACTCATAAGAATCATAGATTCGATCACAAGCATCTAAAAATGAGCATGAGAAAATGACATCACGCTATAAGGCTGAATGGCACAAATTCTCCTGTTCCTTCTGCAGCAAATATGTGTTTTTTGCTTCTTAACACTGAGATAGTTGGAGATATTTGGCAGCAGTGGGATTCCAACTCACAACCCCAAAGAGACTAGAGCTTTAATCCAGCTCTAAATTAAAAACTGGGTGACTTGTAAGGGCTGGTAGGAGAGGAAAGGAATAAATGCTTCTTTTTTGGACTAATTCTTTATCTACTAAAAGAAGGAAAGATATATTTGATTATTATTTTTTCACCAGTTGTTTTGATCAAATTATTGTAAATAAGTGCCATATTAAGGTATAATATGTACATGAATGTCATGTCTGTGTCGATTATGGCAGCTGAGTATCGCTGGAGGACAGTTCATCATGAGTGGATAAGCCTGCATAATGAGGGAGAAGAGATTGGCCTCTCTAACACAGTGTCCAGTGACACAGTGTCCTACTGTTCTCTGCTAATGTAGAGGGTGAATGTTTATTTAGGTGAATGTAAGGTTTCATTCTTGTAAAATATTTCCGAGCACTTTTTTTGTTGCTTTAAAAAAATCTTGAGTGACACATACCTTCTGTTTTACTGCACTACACTTCTCCAGAGGCCAGTTAAGCACACAAGGATCCTCAGTCAAACAAACACTGCAATCGCTTGATAAACGCCATTTCTCATCCTTTCTCTTAGTGTCGGAGCTACTATTGTATGCAAAGGAGGCGACGTGACAATGAAATCTTAAAGAGAGTCTTCATGAAGGTGTGTGTCGGCAAGCTCTCCACTGGCAATTGACTGGGCTTGTAAAGAAATCAATCTCATTCAACAACCATACAAATTGCACAGCTTAAGGCACATGAAGTGAAATCTGTGAGCTGATTGACACAAAACAATGTCACTTCACATTATCTGCAAAGTTGTTTTGCTTGTCTGACCACCTCTTCCTACTTTACAGTGAGCACATATATTTCAGTTTCTTTCCCCCATGTGGAGATGTGTCCACTGCCAAAACTGGTGTCTGATTATTTAAATAATCTGTAAAACTGTTACATGACTTCATCTAATTGTAAATGTATAAGACGGTCTATGAGACATTTGTGAGAGTAGCTGAATCCCAGAGCTGGTATGGAATCACACACAGACAGGTCTTCTGTGTGATCTGAGTCCCACTGCTCAGAGCTACAGACTGGTCAAATGGTCACTATTGTAGACACGACCATCGGACCATCGGCTACAAATAATCAATATACTGATCATAGAGTCACTATTGGTGTTTATTACATAAATACTATATATAAATAATAAGATAATTCCACACTCATATGTGTTATAAAACATTTATAAACATTTTGGGTGGCTGACATACAGTAAAGAAAGTAATACTGAAGGGCTGGAAGTCCTGAAAAGCGTTAATAGAACCTTCTTGCTTTCGACCTGGATCAGAGCCCACAACTGCCAGATCAGTGACCCCTGAGCCCAGTTCACAGAGAGGAGAACCAGGAGCTCTTTTATGTCTCTAAGAGGGCTGGGAGGAAGGATAAAAGGGGGAAAAGTGACATGAGTCCAGGCTGTTCTGTCTGATATTGTTCATGTAGCAGCACTGATTGTCTGAATATCTTCTGGTTCTGGATTGTGAGGATAGAGAGCAGTACAGAGTTGAGATCCTGTCTGAGTGTGAGTCTGAGCTGTGAATCTGACTGAGAAGAGAATAATGATTTTTTATTCTGCCTGAGAATTTTCCTGAGAATTTTTCCTGAGAATTTTTCTTCTTTTCCAAGTGGTGTTACACCTCCTTCAGAAACTCTGCACAGACTGCCAGAGTGACAGAAGAGGAGAGAGAGATGGACAGATAAGAGCACATACAGCAAGAGACACATACATCTTGATTTACTTTGAAGCAAGTGTTCATTTCTTTTCTGGAACAAGTTGTTTCTGAACTTCAAGAAATTCATACAACTTCTGAAAGATAAAATACAAATCTTGCTTCTCAGGACAGAAGAAATGCTGCAAAAAAATGCCAGTGATTTGTGAAAAGCAACCGGAATGTGTCCTTGTGCAGCTGTTAAACAAAGGGCTGGTGGGTCAAACGCACTCAGGGATGCGCTTCAGATTGTGATGATTTAAACAAAATCTCCACTTAAAATTGAAGGGATTTCTTCGCAAACCCTCTTGAATGTTGCAGGAAATCTTTGTGTTTTACTCGTGTGCAACTACAACAAGTAAACAATTAAGTACCTAAGTCAATGTCCAAGAAAACCATCTTCACGTGTGGAATTTTTCTTTAACTGGCTGTTGGGAGAATTCATCTATACACCCGTTGTATCCTTAGCAAAAATATTTTAAAATTAGTACACAGATTTGTTGGAGAACTTGACAATCCTTGACAATCATTATTAAATGAGCATTGTACAAATGTGCGTTGATATTTTTAATATGTACCTTAATTGTAATATATATATACATAATTGCTTTGATATGGATGTTCATTTGAAGGAATTGAGGAAACTATGAAGGATCGCAGAACAACCAAAGATACACTTGGGCATCTGCTATTGGTAAAGATGAAAGAGTACCTTAAGTGTAAAGCTTGCATACACACGAGAGAAAAAAAAACAGTGTTAATGCACTTCATTAAATTGATGGTGTGCTTATCAATCGTGCATAAAGTGTACATAGCAGAGGATGGTTTCGATCCATCGACCTCTGGGTTATGGGCCCAGCACGCTTCCGCTGCGCCACTCTGCTGACACCTGTCATGTGGCGATTCAACACAACTGCTCTATCTTTGCTTTCTAAAAGTGCGCCCGAGATGAAAAGTCTAAACGGTAAACGCAGACGTCATTTTGAGGACTTGGTCTTTTATAGTACAAAACATCACCCGCTGCTCTACATGGGCGTGTCTTCAATATCGTTGAGAACCAAACCTTCTGCTTTCCGAGGCAACTGATTCTTTCGTCGTTAATTCCCAAATCTTCAATGAGAATCAGTGAAACGAAAATCAAACACATGTACACACTCGCGTCCTAACTTGAAAGAAAAATCTACACCCAGTTTATAATACTGAAAATGATTCAGGAAGTACAGCAAAGTTCTAAAACCAGCGAATGCATCTGCATACATAAAATGTCAATTTTTCAAAAGTAACATCTTCAGCTTTGAAAGATTGTCATCCATATATTTTCGTTTTTCTCTTTTTTTACATAACACGCTTTCGAGAAACAAACTGTCTTTTAATTAACGCTTCATTAGAAAATGTGTATCTTGGTTTGCTAAGTTAAAATCGGCACATCCCAGTGGGCAAAAGATGTAGAATATACGACTATTAAACGCATACCTTAGACGTGTAAATGTGCTCCGTAACTGGTCTTGAATGAAATTCTAATATACGTATATCGTTATACGTCAATTAGACATCTATGATTATATGTTTATTATACATAAATGGTTGGAGTTCTATTATACGGATAAATTTGGAAGACTATAATACATATATAGTTAAAGGTCTATTATACATCAAAGAAAGATTTTTATAGGTGTAGAAACTAGTAAATAAAGCCAATGATTTGTTTTAGAAATGTATTCTTAAAATATACAATTATTCACACCTGAAAAATATGTAGTTCAAATTATAGATTATATACAATATTGTAATCAACAAATGTCTAATCATCATAAAAAACACAACTAGTAAACTTCAGTTACAAATTCTAGTAACATGGCAATATATATATAGTAATGACAAACACAAACTAATTACATGAACACGCTAATATTTAACTCAAAACCACATTTCGATTCAAATATAAATTTTAAAATTTACAACTTCTTTATTTCCACGAAAATATTATTAATGTAGCACAAACGCTACTTTCTAATAGACAGAAAGAAACTGTTTGTTTTGTGTCTCATGGTGATCCTCCTCTCGATACTAATGAAATGTTTAATATGATCTCTCGAGAATAAAAAAGGAGTCAATTTCCGACTGGAATGATTGATGCCCCATCAAACATTTTGTAATATCCCTGGAAGTTTATACAGTAGAATCCTGGTTCATGGCTTAAATTCAAGGTAAACAAGACTAAGGAAACGAGTTGGAAACTTGATGTTGAAGTGGGATTTAAATCACCCGGAACATTTCACTACATTGGGCAGTATGTGCCAGAAAGTAATAGTCGACATTACTTCGATAGCTCAGTTGGTAGAGCGGAGGACTGTAGAAAAATCAGCGGCGTATTCTTGGGTCGCTGGTTCGTTTCCGGCTCGCAGGAAGGTGCTTTCTGTGTACTTTGATCAAAGAGTTAAAAAAGCGAATCTGTTTCAATCAGACATTGATCAAAAGCTCTATAAACGACGAAGTAGAGGTTCCTGTTCCGAATTCAGCCCACGTCTTATTGTCTTGTTTTGGCCAAGATCTGATCTTTGAATTAAGGGACTACACTGTCTGCTTTGTAATCCAAAAATGCATACCAATGTCAAGTTTTTTTTGTAGATATAAAGGTGTTCTCTGTTTTCAAAGGATAGGTACTTAATTGGCATAATGATTTGGTATTGATTTTGTATCGTTGTATTATAAAGTTTGTGCTTTCTGTGTTTTTATCGTATTGTGAACTTATTTTTTAAACAAATGCTAACAAAGGCAAACACGGCACACATCTGTTTATACCAGTGGTGAATTGTACATTTTTATTAAGTATAAGCTACTGTGCCCTTCTGGGAGTATATCAGGTTCGATATAAAGTGGCAAAAATATAAAAGGGGAAAATACCCCACACTGCGTGTAAAGCCCATTTTAGATTAAAATGGCGTACTGTGCACGAAATGTTGCAGAAACACAGTCTGATATTTTGATAATTATTATTTTAATAATTTGATCAAATTGAGGCCCAGGATCCAAATCTTCAGTTCTGATTTTTTTAAGTGATACTTTTCCTTCCTTTCGTGGAAGTCACACGATGTGAGCAGTTGTTTTTTTTTTACGTTACGATCCAAAGAGCCTCAGACGCACTGTAACCAAACCAGGATGGATTGTGCTGGGAGCCGGACTGAGCTCATTCTCACTCCCTGTGCTAAAAACAGAATTAGCTCTTCCCTGAACATCGTCTACAGCTGCTGGATGGTGCTTTGCGTCTTACTGCTCCGGCAATTACTTTGACGAAAGACAGCTCAATTGTGCGCTTTTAACCTTCTCGCAGCTACGGGCGAGACTGACGCTCGCGATATGAAGGCACCCGCTGGTACACCTTCTCTAACTTTCACAATCGCGACAGACTTCGCTTTTTTAAAAAAAAGTAGATATAGCCCTGAAAAAAACATAAGCTTTATCAGTTTTTACATTAATCTATTTTGAATCAAAGTTTGATATTTTTTTCATTTTTTATTGCATTTTACATCATAATAATAATATTAATCATCATCATCATTTACACTTATATAGCGCTGTTCTGGATACTCCACTCAATGCGCTTTACAGGTAATGGGGACTCCCCTCCACCACCACCATTCTCTTGAATGATCACAGAGAGTCAAGACCTCGGTTTTACGTCTCAGCCGAAGGACGGCACCTGTTTACAGTTTAGTGTTCCCGTCATTGTACTGGCGTATCAGGACCCGCATGGACCACAGGGTGTACGCCCAGCGACAGGAACCAGACGTGTGTTGGGCTCGGCTGCGAGCAGAACAATGACGTCACGGGGACAAAGTAGAGGAAATCAAAACGGTTCTGTAAAAGACCAGTGTCAGCTGTTGGTTTGCAGTCTGGACTCTAAAAAGTATAGTATGTAGGATGTGACAAATTTATGATTTCTTGGAATAAAACGGTTTTTATTTGCATTCAAAATGAAGCGGAATTTTAGCGCGACACACAAACCCTTTGTCTTTTTTAGAGAGTGATTTTTAAACAGACATAAATGTAGAAAACGTGTTTTTTTTTAGCACTACAATAGCAGGGTCAGCGGCGTAATGAATAACGCGTCAGGCCTCGCATCAGAAAATTATAGGTTCGACTGCCGTCTGACTCCTTGCGTTTATACCACTTACATTCTTTAATATAAATGAACTGCACCTGAAAGCTATAGAAAACACCTTGGGTAAGTTGTCTGCACCCTCATGCGAATTTCGACAAATTACCCAAAACACTGTATTGTCTGGAGATCAGCTCCAGCTCTGAACTCATTTGCAATGAAAAACCATGTGTAACAAAACTGGAGAACAGCTGAACTTGTGCTCAGTTCGGTGATGAGGGTTAAGAACTGTCGTTGTTGTAATTAGCACGAACTGCACAGGCTCTGAATCAGACCATGTCAATTAGTCTGATCAGTGTAGGACACGTTAATGTAGAATTATTAATAGGTTTGTTAGTTCAGGTGTACCCACCTGAACTAATGTAGAATTATTACTTGGTCTGTCTCTTGTTTGTATATAAATGAATGTCTCTGACAACTTAATGTTAGTTTTACGATGTAGTTCAGGCGTTGACATATGCACGAGTATACAAAATGTCTCACTCCTGATTCATCTCACGTTCTACAGGAGACTGGCGATTCCTCCTGTTTCTTGTACAACCATATCAGAACAGAAGCCCGTGTCACCGAGCTCAGATTCAAGATTGACTTGCATCTTTATCCCTTTTTTGTTCGTGATCATTATTTTCTTTAGTTATGATCAATATTGAACTTTTTTTAAATGAAGTGACAATAATCAAATATGCAGGCAGATTTTTGAAAAGTATTCAGAATTGTCAGGGTTCCCCTTTGGAACAGTCGTCAGAAAATGTGAGAAAATGAAAGTTATGTAAGCTCTCACACAAAGCATTGAAGATTGGAATCTGAGTGTAAAAAAGCTACCCGTCTCCCAATGATAGGCAGGGATACACACCATGACTCAAATAGACTCAGCGAACTTTAACGCCTATGATATTACGAGTGCTTTGCACGTGTCGAACTTCAAGAAGGAACTACTACAATAGTTGTGGACATAATTCAATACCACCGGCAAAGTCCAATGCCGGCAACGTCTGAGAAAATAATATTCACTCATGGAATTTGGTCTTTGAATGGCTGGCGAGAAAATTCATTTATACTCCTGTTGCACCCTCAGCTGAAACATGTTAAAATAACAATGCAGATTTGTTGGAGAACTTATCATCAATATCCTTCAAAATCTACGTTCAAATGAAGGATTTGAAGAAACTATGAAAAAAGCAATAGTAGTAGCAGAGGATTTTGAATTTTGCTTTTCAAGTCAGTAGATCACCATAGAGTTGCGCCCCTACAAACAGCACAAAGGATGAATCCCACCTCCTTCGTTATTGCTGTTTGTGCAGGTGAAAGTAGCGTTTGTGCTATTGAAAGTATCTCGGAAGATGAAGGTGCAGTCACTTCCACATATCATGATATCATTAGATCCGACGACAAGAGCTGAAGCCCCCGACATTTTCCAAGCCAGCAATGTGAGGAAGATGGGTGTGGAGGAAGGTAGTGTGGCCGAGCAGTCTAAGTTGCTGGATTTTAGGCTTCAGTTTCTCTGGGGGTGTGGGTTCGAATCCCACGGCTGCAAAATGTTAATGTTTGAAGACCTGCAATACGATCAGTAAAAGCACCTTTTGTTAGGCTGCGGGAGGTGTTTATACATAGACTTTCTAAAATACAGGCTTAACATCAAGGCAGAAAAAATATTTTGTTTTCTTAACATAAATTCTCTTTGGCATGTTCAGCTTTATGTAGGGAACAACATCTGCCGAGATCACTTTTGAGGCAGTGCACATGATAGTGTACTGGCAAGTACATTTAATATTGGCTGTGGTGGTGAGCTTCTTTTGTCTGTGAAACTTTTAATTCTTCACGCCGAATCATTGGCAGGGGTAAAGCTTATTAAATCTTTGAACATAGCGCTCCATCGGAAATACTTTGTTCATGGTCAAAAGATTTCAGAGGATTAACTTCATGAATTCACATAGCATAACTTACAGGAAAGATTTAAAAGGGGAATTGATTGTGCTTCCTGATGTTGTTCCTGTGGTTTCTTTGGATACAAAGGTGAATGTTCTTTGACGTTCTACTAGAGTATCCACTGGGTGGGCTTTATCAATCAGCTCGGATAGGTCATCAGTGCTCCGTCTCTGGAAAATAATCAGCACTGTCGTTTTCTCCTGTACTGTCTTTTAAAACATATAAGATCACGAGTTTACAGATTTCTCCAAATAACAACTATACATTTTAACCCAGCGCTTAGCATTCCTTCAATCTAATAGTTTTACTCTGGGTAAAAAGCAGCGCAATATACAAAGAGATGATATTCAAATATTTCAACGTTCTTATTGGATTACCTGTATGGAGATATCGCTCAGAATTCCTAATATGATTTTGAGTTCAGTTTTGCTTTACTACTTTCAGAGTCTTTTATTGACCTTGCTGAAGCAGAGAAGTGACATAATCACAAATGCGACCTACCTGTGCTGCTACCTGTTTCTGGTTAATAATGATTATTGCGAGGAAAAAAAAAACAGCTCCTTGCATTAAGAGCAAGAGCAACAAACGCGCTCGCTTGTTGAGTTGGTTTTTTTCCGTGGTGCTCTTCCTCAGATGCAAAGTTATTTGGCGAGCAAGGACCTCTGAGAAGGAGCCTGAATCCGTCAAAAACTCAGAAATTCTAATATCGCACTACCGTCTTGTGTACAGAGACCTGCTTCTTCCTTTTTGAGTGTTTTGGTGTTTAAGAGCATGCTTCTTACCTCGAATGTTAGTTTCAGGAGATGTGTTACCGGATCACAGATCATCTTAAAAAGAATGGGGGATGCACTGGCTCAGTTATTTGAAGGAACCTATACCACCAACACACTTCTGAGAAGCACCTGCACATTTTCGCAATCCTCTCTCTCACCTACAAAGTTATGAAGACACAGACGACCAACAAAAACTGATTTGATTCACTCAAGGCTTCACTCTTCTGTTGTGATGTCGTTTTAATTAGTGTTAGCTGTGATGAGGTGTTGTTTCTGTCTCTTAAAGTTTAAGAGTCTGCTCCTTTCTTCCTGGTATAGAAATAACATGTTCCATCTTTGTTTACAAACACCACTGTAAATTATTTGTCCATCTCTAAAGCCTGCGTGTATTGACAAGGCAATTCAAAAGCACATATTAAATAAGAACACGATCCTTCTTGTTACCATTCACGTGGTTGGAGCGTTGTTTCGCCCTTTAACGTTCTTCTACAATATTTACAGACAGGGCTTTATCACTGGAGTTGTGTGCATCGGTCCATGAACATCAATTGTACTGCTGTTTTTCTATGCGTAATTTAATCGCAAGCACTTAAAAGATGAAAAAAGGTTTCAAAGAAAACATAATTGAAAGACAGTGAGGAGGTAGAAAAACGCACTCCCCCGTTGAAGAATCAACCACCGTCGCCCATGTGACTGGATATAAAAATAAATTATTCATTTTGCCCAGTCTCTGGAAGCTTCAATGCGATTATTTTCCCTTCCTTATTTCTTCATTCCCATTGATTTACTTTGTAGTAGAAGAAACTCGAAAGTGGGAAACTGCAGGCATTCTTCATGAAGGGTGGATTGTGGTCAGTGAACATATGCACATCTTTAAGTCAGTTTCACTATCTGTGCCATAGGGGATGTAGCTCGGTGCTAGAGTGCATGCTTTTCGTGTATGAAGTCCCGAGATCAATCGCTGGCATCACCAGGTGCTTTATATTATTGTGCTCACATCGCAATCTTCTGTTGAGTGAGAACTCTTTGCTCGTGTTCATAGAGAGCCAGGTTTACACAATTAAATTCAGTCACACACGAAGTGCTACAGTGCTGCTCTGCTGTTTTAAATGTACCTTCAAAGCATTTCGTTCTGTTAACTACCAAATGATTTGAACTAATTTGACGTCATATTCAGGAAATCCAGAGAAGGTCATCAGACTTTTAGTGGCTGTTGAAGAAAACACCTGTTGAATCTCACCGGGGATTTCTTGAGAGATCATTCAGCGAGCGAGTCCTCCCTCTGGACTCCAAACATTTTGGGTTAAACTGTTATTCACATACTCCAACGAAGAGAAACGTTAGTGTCTTCCGGTGTGTGAGCCCATTTCTCAAAAAAAAGTTATATAAATTGAATTGTTCTACTTTTTAGGCTTGCATAGTCTTATTAATATTTCAGTTAAATCTTTTTTTTCTGTAGTAACACCAGTTGATATTAATATTAGTCCTGATTTATAATTTTTTGTCATGGTTGATCTTAAGTAATTTTGTAATTAGTTTCAGTTTTAAAAAATCGCGCAGAGAAGCTACCAAAACAGGTAATGTTCATATAATGTGTAATGCAATAGCAGCATTTTGGGTTGAAAACAAAAAGTATATCTTGGTATGAATCCTAACACTTCATAAGCGGCGTTCTAGGACTTCTCGCTTCAGATAAAGTTGTCAATACATCATCGATTTCTACTCAATCAATATCAGCAGTGTTATCGCTACCGAGCGGTAATATAGATCCTGGCAATACTTCGTGAGATCTTCGTAAGAAAATCCAAAATACTATGGAAGCAATCAAATTTATACGTTTCTTATACAAATTGTGGTTTTCTGTTAATTGCCAATTTGACTGTAATTACATCTTAGTTTACAGATGTCTTGCATGTATCACAAGGTATAATAGTCGTGTGCGTCATCAGTTAAAATGTTTTAAAAAGTACGAGAAAAGTACAACATGCTTAAGAATATTTATGGTTACATCCATATTACAATGAAGGTAAATATACCAAGATATTAAAATACAATTGTACAGTCCTAACTTAATAATGCCTGTGAAGTTTTCCAACAAATCCGAACTGTAATTTTGAAATATTATTGCTGAGACTGATAAGAGAGTACAAAGATCAAATTCAATGAGTGAAAATGCACCCGTAGTTCTCTAAACTGAGTTTCTTCCCTGAAATGACTTGCTTGCGAAGCACCAAGCAGCCTTGAACGGATCGCGGAAATCAAATATACAGTACAGATGGATTCAGAGTGTGCTTTCCAACTTTTGTGCAACATTTTCCTTTGATAGGGCAGAGTTGTCTTCACAATCTGGGTTAAATAAAAAGGAGTGACGTCAGTGTTAAACAGCTTTCCTTTTTGGGGAACAACGGTTGTGTTCCATATTTCTAATTATTTTGGTTTCAAGATCGCAATTTAGTGTGAAACATAAAAGCCAGCTGGATAAGCTTTATTAATTTCCCTCACGGGATCAATAAAGTATCTATCTATAAATCTCTTACACGTCATTTACAATGGCCTTTCAACTAATAGCCCGTGCAGGGACCAAACTCTAGCTGTTGGTACAGTACGAGTTGCGTAAGGCTCTGTAACGCGCAGATGAGAAACCAACCTCTGCTTTTTCATTATATACACAGTGAGCTATATATGCGAGCTTACTGCCTCCTACGGGCTCTGTATTTGATTGCGGTACAAGACCGGCCGTGGAGATAAAGTGAGACTGCTTTGTACCTTAAAAGGCTCATAGCGTCCCTGGGAGGGCTCAAACCACCACCCTTTCGGTTAACAACCGAGCCACAAAGACTCATGTACAGCTTAACACTTCTCGGTCTCGGTGAAAGTGATACACTCCGTAAAATTTCCAGAGATTCATTTATTTTTAAAGGAAAATCACCAACAGCGGCCGAGAGCTACTGGAGTTTTTTCATTCTATACTGCGATTTCTGAAGGGTACCCTGTGAAAATACGAGTTTTGACGAGAAGGGATGGACATATAAGGTCAGAAGGCTTGGGGAACTGAACTTTAAGGTGAAGACTGCGGGTTCAGTAGCAGCAGAACCTGATCAGTATCAGTTGACTCCGATATACCTTGAAAATGAACTTGGGGATTTAGAGTCAGACGTGCTACCGTTGCACTATGGGGTACTTAATTTAAAAAAAAAATAGGAAAACAAATCAGTGTTCCTGGATCTGTAATTGAGAACAACACCTGCACAAGAGCTGCGCAGGAAGAATAAAATGTTGTCTGGGAAGAAGAGACTCTCTTCGGAAGAGCAGCGCTCTTCACAGGAGATTTTTTTTTGTGAGGCTGATTTGTCTCCTTTGAGGAATTCAAAGACGCTGATGACCGCGACCTCGTGGCGCAACGGTAGCGCGTCTGACTCCAGTTCAGAAGGCTGCGTGTTCAAATCACATCGAAGTCAGCTGTTAGTTTTTCAGGTTCTGCTAGTCCTGAACACCATGCAGTTGAGTTCTATCTGAACACCACATAGATGATCTAAACAAAATAGAGCAGTACAGGACACGCAGTGTGGAGCTCACACAGCGAACAGCCTTGAACACGAGAAAAGGCACCGTTCACATCTGCTAAACATCACGTCCAACTTTAGAGACAGCTACATCATAGAATGGAATCCCGGAAGTTTCAGGTAACTTTCTTTTTAAAAAATACAGGTTCAAGCAAACCTGAAAGTTAGGGAGTTTCGGACACTTTTCTTTTATTAAATAGTGTCTGAAGCCTGAAAATGTAATTTGAAAAAAAAAACGCTATTGGACATTAGCAGGTGCTTTTTGTAACGATTTGCTATTTCATGCTGGAAAACAAAGGAAACAGACCCAACGTTTGCTTTCAGGTGCGGTTCATTACATAATAGACATCTATTACTGAGGAGCTTGAATAAAATGTACACGAGCCAGGTAGAAGTCGAACCTATAATCTTATGATCCGAAATCAGCTGCGTTATTTATTAAACCGCTGGTATTTCACATAACCTGAATTCCCCCATAGTGTGCTCAGCGCCGCTGCTAGTAATACACCGCCACGTCTAAAATTTCAAAGTGAGAAACGTGTTTTCTGATTTTTTATGTTTTAAAATATCATCTCATTAAATCAGACAAAGGGTTTATGTTTCGCACTGAAATTCCGATTGATTGAGAATTCAAAGAAAGACTTTCTTCCACAACACCGTATAATTATCACATCCACCAGACTCTCCAACCTCTCCAGACCTTGCTGGGTGAGCATTTGCTCCGATAAATTAGGTCACGTATCATGTTAAATCACTTCTTCTCAACACAACATTTCCTGGTGCACGTTTTCTCTATGAAAAAAAAAATACATTTTTCCCTTGCACGATTTCTCGTTTTTATCAAAGCGTACAGAAAGAAAAAAGAGGAAGAAATAGTGTTGCAAAAGAACTCTGTCGCCCTTGGGAGATGTCAAACCCATTGGACATGAAAAATGCCAGATAAAAGCCAGTTCTCTTCGTTTCTCAGTGTCGGGGCTGCTACTGTATGTAAAAGAGGCAATTTGCTCTGAGAGCAGGTTCAGCGCTTACTGAACGCAGATGTCTCAGAGCGGTGTGTCCAAGTGGCTGTAAAAGGAAACAGCTGTCCTGTCACCATAGCTTAGTTGGTTAAAGCGCCTTTTTATTAAACAAAAGAACCTAGGTTCAAATCCCAGCTGTGTATTTTTTCCTATCTTGTAGTACAGAACGTACCATTTTGGTCACTCACAAAGGGCTTGATTTCGTTAAATGCATGTGTTCATTTCCTTTCTGGAAAACTTGTTTTTGATGAAATTCACACAGCTTGCGAAAAATGAAATTCAATTCTTGGTTATCAGTGCAGAAGAAATATTACCGGCTGGCAAAAAGAATGGTAAGAGATTTTTTTTAACCGGAAACTTGTGATTCGAGAAAAAATATCCAGCAGTTAGTCTCTGTGGCGCAATCGGTTAGCGCGTTCGGCTATTAATCAAAAGGTTGGTGGTTCGACGCCACCCGGGGAAGGGCTTCTTTGGCGATGTAAATATTGTCTTCGCATAGGTCAATTGGATTTCTCAGCGAAACCATAGCCATTTTAATATTTGCAGGAAATGCGAGTGTTCAACACGTGTCAAAAATGTCCAATAATGCCCAACATCGCAACTCCCCAGAAAACCATATTCTCACAAGAAAAATGATCGTCGAATCATTTATACTCCCGTCACATCCTCTGCTGAAATATTTTAAAAATACAATGCAGATTTGTTTGAGAACTTGACTAGCATTGTTACGTTAGCACTGTGCAGTTGGATTTTGATATTTTGACATATTTACCTTAATTTTAAACATAAATACAATCTATTGTAATTGTGTTGTAATATTAAAATATGTTAGCTGAGGATGCAAAGGGGTGAAAGGGAAAGGTCAGAGGGTATAGTAACAACAAGGTTAGGATTGGTGGAGGTGGCAGGGGTGTTGATGGTTTTTCTCTGTAGAGGATGATTGAGTTTTTTATCCTTCTCTGAAGTGAGAAACTGGAAGAGTTGGGAGTTGAGAGATCTGATGAGGTTAGATATAAAAGGAAGATGATGTTGAGCTGTTAGCGGTAAAAAATACTTAATGTCTTTGATGTTGTCATCAAAGATAAACTGCAGTAAGCAAAGATAAAAAGAAAATTATCTTTGCTTACTGCCCTGTCTTTCTCACACCTGAAGAAGGCTCCACGGCCAACAAGTTGTGTTTCCTTTCTTCTCTTTTCAGCATGGAATAACCCTTTACTTGTTCCTTTGCAGCATACGCATGCTGACGCAGCTACTCACCTGATATTTAAATTTCCTATAATCACAAATATGAATGTCCACTGTGGGTATTTTTTCCATGATTATTTATTCTGTCATTGAAGCATATTTTATGTCATACCGAAGTGTCATAATCACTGAATTTTTTTTTTTTCATTTAGAAAGTAAGAAAGTGATAAATCACTATGAATTGCATTTAGCCTGTTCTGATCTAGATTGTCTATATACTTTAACATGCCATGTTCACAATGTCACAACTCAGAAATGCAACAGTGAAGTGTTGTAATTACCAATGTACATAGTGTCGGAACATTGAGATGTTTTGGTAATGAGGAAGGAGGGACATGCCAGGTTCACAGGGTCATATTTAAAAAAATAGCACAGTAAAATTTCCTAAAGTTCAGGATTTTGATAGTCTGTTCCATTGTCTCTCACACCTCAGTGTCAGAATTTTTAGATGTTTTTATAACCAGGGGGTAGGTTTATAGCAAGAAGCAGAAAGTGCCATCACCCGTTGCTCATCCTCGGTTAACCATATATTCTCATATGCCATGTTCTAGACGTCCCATTTATATTAAAAAGTTCTTGTAAAATGCAAGATTTTAAGACTTTTTATGGTCAGAAGGCAAGGTCGTGGTAAATATGCAGAAAGTGCCTGTGAACTTCTGTTTTGTCTTATTTACTTATTGTGTTTGTGTTACTGTGAGTTTTGAAAATTGGTTTACAATTTTCTGAAATGTGTTTCACACAAAAATGTTATTTGGATAGTCACTACTTACATATTCCCATTTACTGAGGATAAATACAGTAATCCATCCCGATTAGTACTTTTAAAAATTACTGTAAAGAGCCATCTACAGGCGAAAGGCGGCATAACATCACAGCAGCAGCATTTAAGGCAGAAGAAGAAGCTGGCGAATAAGAAGCCAGCTTCAGCCTCGTTAATGCAATACCATTGGGTGAAGTGGAAAAATATTTCTTGCTCTGAATCCTAACATTTTTATAGGAGGTGTTCTAGTACTTCTTGCCTCAGATAAAATTGCCAATACACTTATTTCTACTCCATCAATAGTAGCAGCGTTATCGGTACTGAGTCCTAAATGTACGTCCTGTCATCATATAAAATGTCAAAAGTTTCAACTGCATTCAACTGATCAAAGTTCTCTTCGATGACAGTTATAATTTTATCCAAAATACATCCGAAACAAATTCGCACTGTTTTTTTTTATCCAGAAGAGCATCATCATGAGACTCAAAACATACCTGTTTTTTCTTCTTTCCAGGAGGAAGGATTGTTCAGATGCAAACACTGGTCCAAAATCAATGTACTCTCCTATCGCTGTTGCTTCTTTAAATCCTTCATTTGAACGTCGATATTGAGGGATGATATCGTACAAATTGTGGTTTTCTTTTAAAGCAAATTATATTAAAGTATGAGCCTCTGTTATACTGTAGTTGTCTTGGAAGTTTCGAAAGGTATAATATACCCCCTTGTGCCCTCAGCTAAAATATGATAAAATACAACAAAATTTATTTACATAGAACAGCACTTATGGTTACATGTATATTAAAATTAAGATAAATATACAAAAGTATTGAAATACAAATGTACAGTCCTAACATAATCATGCTGTCCAACTATCTTTTTTGCTTGTCAAGTTCTCCAACAAATCTGTGTTGTAATTTAATTTTAAATATTCTAACTAAGGATGCATCAAGAGCATAAATGAATTCTTCTGCCAGCCGTTCAGTCCTTGGCTGAATATGATGTCCTTGAATGTTGGTCATTATTGGCCATTCCCAGTGATATTGACTTACGTACTTAATTGTTTAACAAAAACATTCACATGTCTTGCAAATATCAAGTGGGTTAAGGTTTTGCTAAGAAATCCGAATAAGTAGAGATGAGGTTTACATTGCAATAATGAGAAGTGCATTTCTGGGTGGGCTCAAACCACTAACCTTTCAATTAACAGAGACTCACATGTGTCCCTTTTCTCCATTTGCAAGCTTAAAAAAAGAAAATAATGCTTTTTTCTTACCAGCCTGCGATATACAAGGCAAGATTTGTATTTCATCTTTCACAAGCTGTATGAATTTCATGAAAAGCAAGTTGTTCCAGAAAGAAAATGAAAACTTGCGTTAAACAAAATCAAGCTGTACGTAATCATCCATAGTGATTCATTTTGTAAGACAAGCACTGCTGGGATTTGAACTCAGCATCTCCTGTTTTAAGAGGAAAGCATGTTAACCAAATCAGCCAAAGTGCCATCAATGGATCAACACCATGTCTGAGTCAGTGATTGCAGCTGACAGTCACTGGAGGACAGTTCATCGTTCAACAAGTCAGCCTGCATAATGAGGGGGAAGAGACTGACTTCTGTGATGCAGTATCGACAAATACTAACCTTCTGTCCAACTGTTCTCTGCTGCATTCTGGATTAGCAGGTAAATATTGGTTTCCATGAATGTGTAGGGGTTTTGTGTATTTACTGGGACAATTATTAATTGTAGCAGTAAGTCACAAAATGATTCTTTGATGGCTATTAGAAAACCGACCTTGTGAGTTAACTCATTAACGCACACACACAGATACTAATACACTTATTAATACATAAAATGTGCATATAAACATAACAGATCTTAAGAGTGTGGGTTAGCAGAATACAAAAGGTATATATTAAATCATGAAGAGTTCCAAACCAAGAGGGACATACATTCCGTATACCATTCATTTAGACTGTTTCGTAAATGAACTGGGATTACAACTTCTACACTAGATACTCAAAAGCAAGTACATCACTCATAGGTATTAGATTGATATCAATTGTGGTTGAGGTAACAATTGAATTCTCGAGCTGTAATGCAGAATGTTGAATACTCATCCGATCTGTGTGGATTCAGATCTCCCGCGGACAAAAGAAGTAGTGGCAGGCTGTTGCTGTGTGCAATCGGCACTCTCTGGCTCGGTGCCAGGCAGTGGCCGGTGCGGCTGGCGAGAAGGAGAGGAGGGAGAGATTCCTGTTGCGATGCGCTGCTGATGCTCTTTGAAGACCGGCTAGTTAGTGTTGGCTGAAACTAGCAGAGCTTGTGCACATGGAAAGTGACTGCGGGTCCAAGCCAGTCACACTCTTTAGATGGGAAGAAGACCAGTTCGTTCCCGATGTAGCGCTAGCCCTGAATCCTGAGATTCAGCTGTCGACAGTTCCGACCGTAGTTCACTCGTTGATCAGGCAAGCTTTGGCGGTGGAGTACCGGTGGTTCACGAGGCTGTCAGCTGGGCTAACCTACGGTAGTTCAGTGGCTAAAAGTTCCGCGGGCATTCGAGACCCATGTGGGGTTACCCTGCCCTACCAGTTCCTGATTGGCTGATTGAGGTGGAGGATGAGTAACAATGACCTCTGTCCTTAGGGTTGTAAACCTTGGGATGAGACTCTCCCATGGAATCTCCCAGACAGTAAGGTGCCAGAGATGACCATTTATTAGGGTGGCTGGTGAATCTCAGCCCTGGGAGCTGTTCCTTATCAGGAAACTCTATCAGCTAGAAAAACACCTTAAATGTGAACCAGATGGAATGGCCTCTCTGTATCCAGCTGCACTGAGATGAGGGAGAGAGGGACTGGCAAGGGAGCAGCAAACTTAATTCCTGTATTTTAAATACGCCTTGCTGCTACAGAAGTGTCCATAGACAGAGAGATCGCTGAACCTCACTGTTCTGGCATGTCCGTTAGCCTCCATCCTGCTTCAGCAATGAATGCAGCGGGGCACATTCTGAGAGAGATGCGGTCAATCAGGTTGCAGGAAAACCACGCTATGCTTTTTTTTGAGATCCTGAAAAGGCCAGAGAGGCCATGTATATGTGTGCAGCTGGATGTGTATTTGCAGGTGGCGTAGCAAATTCTGCTGAAGCCCCACTGCCTGGTGTGGACGGTAGCTGTGCATGTTGCAGCAGAATTGTGCATGTGAGATCAAGGGGGCATGTCATGTGTTTCAGCACTTCACTCCCTTCAGTAGCACGTGATTCCCTGAGTCCAAAACAATTGTGAGTTCTTTAGATGACCTGTGGACCAATCTTTCACGATGAAGAATTCCTTAAGAAGAATAGATCTCGGCCCACCATCCCAATGCCCCCGTCTCAAAACAGCAACCTCCCACTGCCCTTAGTCTGCAAGGCAGTCCTTTCAAGTGCGATGACAACGCCGGGACCTTCATTGCCTATTGTACAAGCTGAACTTTTGTGCTCATCAATACAATGCTCTTTCCATCAACTCATCTTGTCTTTTGACGCTTCGTGTTTTGCGCTCCTTTGACCATCGGCATATCGGGTGACTGCAAACACTGAAGTTCTTGCTTACGGAGTGTGGAACATTGTTTTGAAAGGATCGCTGTTCTGTCATGTTGACGCCGAGTGAATCTTTCTTTGGGCAACATGGGCAGCCTGACAGCAGCGCGAAAGAAAGTAATGGCAAATTTCTTGACTTATTTCTGAATGTGAATGTTCTTCAGGAAAGGGATGCGGCGTTGCTTCTCCCCCATGTAAAGGTCACACGTTCCAGACGTGGTTATGAGAGAACAGTTGCCGCAAGTGTCTGAAAAGAGCAAGAGAGGAAGTGGCCCTGCCCCGAAACTCACAACTTTCTGATGATGAGGTTATGAGGATGCGAGAGGTCCCTCATTTGTAAGGAATCCACTGTAACAGCTGCTGCCCTGTAGTCGTTGGTGCAGTAGGTGACTAAGCAGAACACCAGATGATATTAGAACGTTCCTGAATATAGTGGAAATAATATCCTCAGTCAGAAATGAACTTGCATCAGTCGCTTGAATTTTATTGTAATATTTCCCTAAAATTGCTATAAAGACACACCAGAAATATACACAGTGAAGTTTAATTAATTCTTGTTTATTAATCAGTGCAATTTAACAATGTATTTTAATGTCTATAAGATTCGATATTTCAGCTAATAGATGTAGAGCCTTAATATGCAATAGTGAATTTTCAGAATTCCTGGGGAGCAACAAGAACAAAAATTAAATACATATTTAAATTCAGTGTATGTCTTAAATGCGATCTGGCCCCTCTGGCTGTTAATTTAATAGATTTGTTGAAATTTTCATTAGGATGGTACTCTACACTTTTGAGAGTGAAAAGGGATAGGATTTGGGGATTCCGAGTATAACGTTTGTAGGCCAGTGTAAGGACATGTCCTCTTTTTAAAAGTCATTATTTAAGACAGTTCTGAACACTCTCACTTCTCTCACTCACTCACAAAGTCAGAGGAGCAGATTGTTTCAGGTCATTTTAGTTCACTGTAGTTACAGAGGTCTCTCCTCTGTAGCATTTTTGACTTATAAGTAAAACAGAAATTATATTTGCAAATTAATTGTATTTGCAGCTCTAAAAAGATAAACTTCAGAGACTTCTGTAACAGATCTTTTCAGGTCATTTCAGCTCAGTGCTGCTCCTCTGACCTTGGGAATGAGTCTTAGGAAATTCAGAACAGCGTGTTGCTCGCCTCTGACTTGCTCTGCGGACCAGTCCAGTAGGAGCTGCACAGTCACTATGACGTGTGCAGTCCTACACCGCCTTGATATCAACAGGATGAACCTCCTCTTCCATCTGCAAGACTATCAGCACTCTGGCTGTATATTACTGGACCACAGCCACAGGACAGAGAAGGGGCAGTGTTCCTACGAACTATCATGAATAATCACTTTTAAAAAGACGTAGAAGGTTCTTTCCTTGAACGTACCCTTACATTTGCCACCACAACTTAATTCTCTGTACCCCCAAATCCCCAATATCCCTGCTTTCCCCAGAGAGTCCTGGGACCCTCTCAAACTGCTAGGCGGTGCGGTCAGTTACAAAATAAAAGAAATTCCTTTATTTAGGCATCGTCATTCCCCGACATTTCCTTGGCCCAGTGTACAACATTGGACACACACCTTCGGAAATGTCTAAGAGGACACATTTTGTGGATATCAGAGATGAACCGCTGTTAATAAAGACCCTGCCCTTCACAAGCACTTGAATATTCATTCAACCTCTGGGTGAAGCCATTTCCAATTGGGGCTCCTTCTCACCAGTTACTTCCCACAAGTAACTCCAGTCGTTGGGATGTTGGAATGACAGATGACCCAACTGGTGATGTGCTTGTGTGAGCCTCAGTTAACTGGTGTCATGGGATACCAGATTACAGCGAACAACAGTCCCTCGGTAACAACAACATAGTGAGAGCTATTACAGCAATCTACAGCTAGTCCATATTAGGAGAGCAGGACGAATGACCGGAGACAGTTCATCACATCCTTTTACAGAATACATTTGGTTACAAAACAGATCATGACCCTTTTGCCCTTTCTATTTCCACATAAGATACAAGAACAGTGTTAGATTGCAAGGCTTAAGGAGTTGTTTCAGACCTTGCACAGGGAAATGTAAATATAATTAATATGAATATATTTAGAGGTCTCAGGTTTTGCAGTCTTATTTTCCAATAATAGAAAAACACAGTGACAGCAGTTAATTAGTACAAGTACACATCTCATTTCATTTCAAGTACACCTGTACTTCACCGGGTGCCAACAGCGTCCGAAAGCGATGGTCGAACGGGGATTGATTTCTGTTGTTTAAGTTGTGGTACGTGTTGCCAACTAAAGTTCAAACGCTTTCTACAATCTTTGGCTGAACGTGGATCTTGTAGGTCAAACAAATGTGTCGTGACTGAGGATGCCTCTTCTTCGTGTCTTCGAACAGCTTCCAGTCCATTTCGTCCAGCAATTTCCCTCACGGGATCAATAAAGTATCTATCTATCTAGCCAGCCCGGCAGAAGAACATGCTGGATTCTAGGGAGATGCGCGATGGCCCTTACACAGGCGACGACCAGGCAGGAAGAAGGTTTCAGCAGATGAGACACGGGTCTGGAGATGTCCACCTTCACCAGGTTACTCAGGCGCCCCAGACAGTGGAATAATTCCTGCCAACCTCTTTCTGTGGTGTTGATGCTGTGATCTATAATGAGTTTATGAAGTCCAAGGAAATGGCCATTTTGAGTTGCCTTTGCTAAAAAAAATATTTATATTTATTTATTACATGGAATAAGATAACATAAGATCACTTTATTAGCCATATACAATTTCTTGCATTAGGAATTTGTCTTTTCGCATACCACAGCTTGCCTTCCATGAGACAGACAGACAGAGAGAATCTTGGGGTCAGAGCCCAGGGTCAGCCATTGTACAGCGCCTCTGGAGCAGTTGGGGTCAAGGGCCTTGCTCAGGGCCCCAACAGAGTAGGATTCCTCTGCCGGCCGCGGGATTTGGACCAGCAACCTTCCAGCCAGAGGCAAAGTCCCTTAGCCACAGAGCCACCGCTCCTCCCATAGGCTGAATACAGTTGTGGTATCACAGCTGTAGGTAAGGACAGCTAATCAAGCATTTTAATTCATTTGGATGTCATTTCCAGGAACGTTTCAAAACAGTAGTATCAACCAAGATAATGTTTTCCTGATAGATAGGTTTAAACAATATTATTTTTTGAGAATACTAATGCTACTAAGTTTATATATATATCTAATAAAAAAAACTTCAATTGCATTGAAAAATGAAATGCACTATTGTTAGAAATAGAACTACTGTTTTCTTACAACACAGTCCTAACTTAATAGGATAACAATTCTGGCATGCAGCTTATCAAAAATTAGAAAAAGCTCTATTTTATTTTAACCAGGATATCCCACACGGGGTCGGAGGGGAGCTGGAGCCTATCCCAGCAAGTAACAGGCATAGGGCAGGATACACCCTGGATGGCACACCAGTCCATTACAGGGCAGACGAACACACACTCACAAACAGCAGGGTTAATTAACCTACCAGCATGTGGGTGGAAGCCCACATCAACACAGAGAGAACATACAAACGCCACACAGATAGCATCTTAGGAACTGAACCCAGGGCCCCAGCACTGACAGGTTTGATTTAGTTCTTATTTTTACACCATTTGAAAATCATACAGTAGACTTGTCATAACAAGCACTTATTCTGTTCTAGATCTATTCTAAACATAAAGGATCTCTGTACAACTTACCAAATGTGACAAGACTGTCATCTTTCAAACAGGAGTGCATTCGAAGGGACCTCAAGCACGGCAGTTTGACAAACTTTAATAATCATCTCAGCTGCCTTTTTAATGCCTTTTCCAAACGGCAGATGCAAGACTTCAAGGTTTTTAAGTTTCTGCAGTGCACAAGGTGAGAACACAGATAATTAGCAGCACTTATTTACTCAGCTCTATCCTATCCTCCTCAGCCTATCCCTTCAGGACATTCAGTCTCTTTACTATACATACTGTACAAATATGTGCAAGAGGGGAGTGAGTCAAGACAAACTTGAGGTTCTTGTCTGGACCGCATTTCCCAGAATGCTGTGGGGTGTGAGCTGCTGCCCGCTGTCACAAGACCTGCTGGTGGAAGATTATTGGTCAGGTGTCAGATCACAAAGAAGGAAGCTCAAGCTACCAAAAGTCACATGTTTTTTGTGAAGAGTCACAGAGAGAGAGAGACTGGAGTTAAGAGTTGTTCAGTTAAGGCTGGCAATTAGCTTAGCTGCCCACTCCTGATAGTGAGAGACTGAAAAGGAGCTAGATTATTCCTTTGGAGTTTGTTTTTTATTTCCCTGCACTATAAATAAACAGTCCTGTTTCTGAGCCTTATGCCTGTATTTGTGCATGTCTGTTTCTCTGCATTAGCCTGTGTTTAAAGACTGTTACAGCAAGTCCAATGGACAGTCAAATGTTTTCATCATTTGGTTTTCCATCACAGGGCACATATAGATGCCAGCTGTAGATATTTTAATGTTTTATAGACACACATACAATACAATATCTATGCAATGTATTTGAAAAAACTGATAATTCTGTCAACCAAATTCATCCATCCATTTTCTAGCCATGTTATCCAGTACAGAGCTGCATGGCAGCTGGCGTCTATCCCAGCAAGAAACACGTGCCTGGCAGATACATCCTGGATGTATCTAGATGTGCACATACCTATATAACCTACCACTGTGGGAGGACTGTGGGAGGAGACCAGAGCATCTGAAAGAAACCCACACTAAATCGGAGAGAACATGCAAACTCCCCACAGACAGAACCCAGGACCGGAATTAAACCCAGGGCTCCAGAACTGCTAATGCAATGACAGGCAATGCCAATGTCCCAGCAATACACCCCAGGGAGCCACCGTGCCACCCATGGACAGAGCAAGCTAATTGGTTTTAGGTCAACACAATCATGCCCAACATCCCAAAGAAATTGGAGCTGAATTGCAGAGCAAACAATCATTTCGCCTATATTAAAAAACTCAAAGAACTTTTGATCAAATCATAAATATGTTACAGTCACATTGTCAATAAGACGAGTCGTTCACATGAAAGCT
This sequence comes from Atractosteus spatula, assembly GCF_055471065.1. NCBI lineage: Eukaryota > Metazoa > Chordata > Actinopteri > Semionotiformes > Lepisosteidae > Atractosteus > Atractosteus spatula. Next base: position 155,407 of record NW_028296900.1, on the reverse strand, counting down.
TCAATAACTCAGTGAGAAGTGCCTGGCTTTTTAGAAGTTAGTTTCCACCTACCGAAAGCTGGCGTTACTTCCACAGTTTCAAACACTTCATTACACAGCTTCAGCACTTTCAGATTTGTGAATCTTCCAAGCTGTGCAACTGAGAAAAAAAACAAAACATTACAATTAGCAGAGATCACAACTACAACTGTTAGAGTGATTGTTTACTTGATAAAAGACCTCTTACATTTTCTCTTCTATTATGTCCAGAAATAGAATACCTTCTGTACAGTTTGATCTGTGAAAAGGTTGTGCAAGGGAAATAAACCTAGAATCACAATTTATTTTACTTTTATTCACACACTGTAAAATACGTCCTCCAAGTGAAAAACAAATGGTCAGACACTCTAAACAGTAATTTCAAATGAAAATGAGATAGAAACACTGGCTGGACATCTTCAGAATGAACAGTGAAATGTGAACCAAAGAGGACAGAAGGAAACTATGAGAGTGCAGAACAAGATACCCAGGCATGTTGTTGAGGGTAATGCCCTGGATTCAAGTGTTTCATAGCAAAAGCAGTGAACTACTCATGCAAGTTACATTCTGTCTTAGATTTCTAATTGATTTGGGATGAGCTGTAGACTTTTGTTATTTTGACATTATTTTGTCAGTAATATGTGAAAAAGTCTAGGCCAGGGTTACTAGTTTTGATAAACTCTTTAAAACCTGTTGGTGTGGATAAGAACTGCTAGAACAACAATCTGGAATATGATCCATCAGAACATGGCACAGACTCATTGGCAGAAGGAAACGGCTCACCAAAAGAGCTCAGCTGAGAACCGGTGAACGCTATGCAGCCCAGTCTGAGCTCCTGCAGGCTAGCGCAAGGCAGGGGGCTGATGATGCCTTCCAATGCAGGACAGGAGTCACTTTCCAATACAAAGCTGGACAAGAGTGGGAAATGTGTGAAAAGCCACGCTGAAACAGAAACAAAAAAACAAAAACCACCCATCAGCAGCTTCATACTGTTACTGGTGCAGACGATGACTGGTCACTCCTCCTGAAAACCACAGCCTCTGGTTCTTTCACCAAGAAGGGCAGTGCAATCACATTGCAATAATACAGTAGGAGTTTTCCCAATAATAATTACTGTATATTGATTTGACCTCAGCATTGTCCTTACCTTGATTCATTTTGGTATTGGTATTCTTAATTTATCTGCTTGTGCCTTTTCAAACAATGCTGTGACAACTCCCAAAGTGCGCTCTATTCCTTCGTCCTTTAACTTTCCATCAGTACTTTTGTAAGACTTACATTTTGGTTATTTGTAAGCATTAATGTAGCTTCTACTTGTCACACACTATCGCATTTATAAAGGGAAATTTGTAGTTGATTACATAAATAAGTTTGGAAATTTAAGATGGAATGCAGTTAAGGCAGATATTTAGATTCATGCAGCAATATTTTTTGCATTCGTATTGCTCCAAGGAACACATCTGTTCGGTCATGTTAAGTGTTTTTAAAGATAAAATGGTTTGATGTTTTAGAAGAAAATGCAGTCCAAACACCCATATTTGTTTGCTCTGGCACAATATTTCTGGAATCATGTTTTGATCACCTAAAAACTGCTTCCCAGTCTTGGTCAGGAGTAGCCATTCATTCCAATAGATCTTTGTTAGTCTGACTCATCCATCCACCCTTTTTCTAACCACTTATTCCAGTTCAGGGTTAGGGTTAGCCTTGTAGCGCAGTGGCCCTGGGTTCAATTTCAGTGCTGTCTGCATGGAGTTTGCATGTTTTCCCTGTGCTCATGTGGGTTTCCTCCCACATTCCACTGGCAGTGCTGGTAGGTGAACAGACCCTGATCTGAGTGTGCATGTATGTTTGTATCTGTCTGCTCTGCAGTGGGCTGGCATCCCATCCAGGGTGTATCCTGACTTACCCCTGTTACTTGCTAGATAGGCTCTGGCTTCCTCATGACCCTGTACTGTATAAAGCACTTTAGAAAATGGATGGATGGATTAATCTGATATTACCTAATATAGCGTCTTCCTCTTGTATGGTAATATTCAAGTACAGTTTCCTTAGAGTAACCACCTTACTGAATCCAACTGGTAGGGCACACACAATTCCTGGAGATGGACCCAGTACTAATTTCAGTTCCTGGCAGAAAATTAAAATTCAGAAAATTAGAAAAGGCGGTTTATTCATTAAACTCTAAGCTACTAACAGCCAACTTTCTGTAGTAAAACCGTGTTCAATATTCATGATTTCGCTTCTTTGCACAAAAGTGTTATAAGGTTTTACAATGTTATAAGGCACAACTGCATTAACATGACTTAACATGATTCTGGAGCAGTGCATCCTGGGTAATGCTTCAGTTGTTCAGTTTCCTTCAGGAAAGCGTAAGAAGTGGCTTGTATGTGGACCTGTTACCAGAGCAGTGCCTGTGCGCGACTCAGTGTTGTGTTGCCAGATAAAAGAAATATTATTAAAACAAATATCTTCCATGAATCCCTAAACTATCAATTTCAATTTACTTTCCTGTCAGTTATTCCTGTGAGGTAATAAACGTCATTACAAGACGATAGTGCTGCATTTTTTAACAATAATAAAAATAAGATCTAAAAGGAAAGAAAATGCACACAACAATGAAAAGAAAAACTTAGTCCAGTACATGGTAATCTGTTATATAGCAGTGATCTTATTAGTTTGCACATACAATAATTAGAATTATAGGGAGGACGGAATGCTTTTCTGAAGTTTTCAGTACTAATTTTCTTTAAAAATACTAATAACTAATATCACTTATTTCTGATATAGTTATAACAAAAATAATTATGGTTTTGTGAACTGTGGAACCACACATATTTTCCCGCAAGGCATTAAGTTCCATGTTTGAAAATTCACCATCTGAGGAGACCTCAAGGCACCTAACCCTCATAAATACCAAAGTGTTACTGTACACTGTACTAGTACACTAGAGGGCACAAGTGAATTTCAAATTGGCTTCTTTACGAAAGCAGCTGTAGGTGTGTGGAACATGCTGCCCAGTGATAGTGTTGAAGCCGATACCCTGACTTCATTCAAGACAGCTAGATGAGGTCCTCCAGTCAGGAAGGGAGGCACTCCTTTACACAAAGGGATGTGGGAGCATGGAACAAGCTAAATATCCAAGTTGTTTCACAAATGGAAACCACAGGGAAGTACATTTAAAAATGAGCATGGGAGACAGTAGCTCACACAAAGGGTGGTGGGATAGTTTTCTTTCAGGAAACAAATGGATGACATCCTGGGATCAATTCAGTACTAGCTACCAAATAAAAAAAAGGTCAGAATGCTGTTGTAGTGTGCTCTCATGAGGCACCAGTTCTGTAGGGGTTTGGGCATTTACTGGGACAATAATTAATTGTGGCAGTAAATCGCAAAATGATTCTTTTAATGGCCTTAGAATCCAACCATGCGGTATAACTCAAACAACGCACACACACAGGTACTAATACACTAAAATACATTTATTAATACATAGAAGGTGCATGTAAATCTAACAGATCTTATCGTGAGGGTAAGCAGAAAACAAAAGGTATATATTCATTCAGTTACAAAGAGTTACACATATCAAGAGGACATACATTCAGTATATCATTCATTTAGACCGTTTCTTGAATGAACTTGGTTACAACTTCTACATTAGATACTCAAAACAAGTACATAACTCTTAGGAATTAAATTGATATCAACTGGTTGGGATAACAATTGAATTCTCGAGCAGTAATGCAGTGAAGTTGAATACTCATCCAATCTCTGGGGATTCAGATCTCCCCCGGACAAAGAAACAGTTGCAGGCTTGTTGCTGTCCAATCCGTGCTCTCTGGCTAGGTGCCAAGCGGTGCTCGGTGCGGCTGGAGAGATTCCTGCTGCGCTGCTCTCTGAAGACCGGCTAGTTAGTGTTGGCTTTAACTAGCAAAGTTTGTGCACAGGAGAAAACTGACTGTGGGTCCCAGCTGGTCAGGAAGAAGAACGGTTCGTTCCTGATGAAACGCTAGTTCTGAATACTGATTCAGCTGTCCACAGTTCCGACCTGTTCACGAGGCCTGCTGCTGGTGCTAACCTCGGGTGGATCCTCTGGTTACGCGCTGGCAACCTCCGCTCTAGACTCTTAGAACAAGGAAAGTTCTGGCACTCGGACACACTGGCCGTTACATGGTGGTCCTGGCTGAGTCTCAGGATGGTCAGGAGGCGTGCTGCGAGAATGTCCTGCACTTCCCAACTGTTCTGGCCTGCGGGCCGTCCTGTCCTGGAATCATTCACACCCCTGGAATTGTTCTTTTTGGAATTCTTCTTCAGGCCCTCTGTGTTGCCTGTTTTTACCTGGAGGAACTTCAGGTCGTTCATTGGCTGAAAGTTTAATGGGCATCAGAGACCCACGTGGGTTACTCGGCCCTACCAGTTCCTGATTGGTTGATCAAGGTGAGATGTGAGTAACTCACCCCTGACACTTAGGAATGCAGTCCAGATGTCCATCTGGCACTCCCTAGACAGATAGGCGCCAATGGATGACCATTGATCATGATAGCCAGGCTTAGCTAAGTGCATCCCCATTTGGGAGCTGTCCCTTATCAAAGAAACCTTAAATCAGCCTGCATGAATAGCTTATCTGTGGCTGCACCACAGAGATGAAGAGAGAGATGGGGCCTCACTGGCAAGAGAGCGCAAAACTTAATTCCTGTATTTTAATAAGCCTTGCCGCTACAGGTGTAACAGTAATAGTATCATGAAATCTTTATTCCTCCCTGCAGTCTCACTCTCTAACAATGTAAAATAAATGCATTATGACATTATCCATAAACAAATATTTCTGGTAGTAGCTGATACATTAATGCTGCACACTGGTATCTTTCCGGGAGTGAATAGGATGTGCATATAAACTGTGCATCATGTGATACCTGTCAGTTACACCTTCAACAGGCTGACAGGGTTAGCTTGAGAATACCAGCAGAGTTAGAAGATGAGTGTTAGTTGTTGTGAAGCAGGGTTATGGAGTGGTGTAGCTTCTTCTACACTCTGTTGTGTTAAATCCTGCTTGACCTTAAAATGCCTTTTGTCTTGTGTTTTTGTGTGTGTGAATTACCTGAGTCAGGGTAGTGTCAGCAGGGTCTTGTCACAGTAGATGAGTGTATATACAGTGCCTTCAGAAAGTATTCACCCAGTGGAATTTTGTTGCATTTTGTTCCCATTACACCTCCACATTTTAACATTTTTTCCTCGTTTTAAGAACACTAAATTCAACACATTTATGAATCAAAAATATTTTTTATTCAAGAACATTTGTTTTTCAAAATGAAAGATTTACATTTCTCATTTACAAAAGTATTGTATTACAAGAGATTGTTTGTGTCTGCAGTTTCTCCCATTTCAGCCAAAAAGCTCTGCAACTCTGTCAGTGTTGGAGCTGGCCACTTTTGGTCACTTTTCTGACAATCACCATTCTTGTCCGGTTGCTCAATTTGGTAGGAGGGCCTGATCTTAGTAGTGTCTGGGTTTTGCCATGTTTTTTCTATTTAGTTACAATGGGATTTAACGGTGCTCCTAGGAAGGTTCAAAACTTTGCCAATCTTTTTATAACCTTCTCCAGTTTTTTTTCCTCCTAACAACTTCATCTCAAAGTTCCAAAGGTAGCTCCTTGGTCTTCATGACAGCAGGACTGATCTGATCTGCTGTTTCAGTGAGACCTCACAGTCAGTGATATCTATTGTGCAATCAAGCAATTGAACACCGGTGAATTTGAAATGAACACAGGTGTACCTTGTTAATGTATTTAGTGTGATCTCTCAAGATAATTGACCCAAATTAGGTTGTTGAAACAAAGGGAGTGAATACTTATCAATTAAGTAATTTTCCATTTTTATTTTTAATAGATGTCTTCAGAATTATAAATACTTAATTTCATTTGAACATTATAAAGAATTGCTTCTACAGGAGTGGAGAAAAACATTTAAATATGATTTAATTTGACTTTGCAACACAGCAGAATGAGAAATAAACAATGGGGTGTGAGTACTTTCTGAAGGCACTGTATATATAGCTTGTCCTGTCTGCAGTTGCATTGAAAAAAAAATTGAAGTATTACTAACGGTGCCAAAATAGATTTTCTTATTAAAAGAGATTCATACAGTATCTTATTCTTTATTATTTACCCTTTATTGCATAAATATTTCTTGTATTTGATATATATGCTCTCTTATCCACATAAATTAAACTCTGTGACAAGAACTATTTCTGTTTTAGTCAACTGTAAATAAGAGTATAGTCAAAATTTAACTGACCAGACGAACTCAAAATTGGGTGACTACAAAGTGACTATGACTAATAGACATTTTGGGAACAAGTAAAGGTTTGTTCCATGCTGAAAAGAGAAGAAAATAAATGTCTCGGCTGTGGAGCCTTCTTCGGATGTCACATGCTGACGCACCTACCCACTTGAACTAAAGACATTTTAGTTGACTTGACTTAGACTATGATTAAATAAAAAACCTGGTGACTAAATTGGTTTTTTTAAGTCACCTGACTGGAACTCTTCCCACACTGACTGTAGCTGAATGGTCTGTCTCCTGTGTGAATGCGCTGGTGCTTTTTTAAGTCATGCGATTGAATAAAACTCTTCCCACACTGACTGCAGATAAACGGTCTCTCTCCTGTGTGAATGCGCTGGTGGGCTTTTAAGCTACGTGACTGACTAAAACTCTTCCCACACTGACTGCAGCTGAATGGTCTCTCTCCTGTGTGAATGCGCTGGTGCTTTTTTAAGTCATGCGATTGAATAAAACTCTTCCCACACTGACTGCAGCTGAACAGTCTCTCTTCTGTGTGAATGCGCTGGTGGGCTATTAAGCTACTTGACTGACTAAAACTCTTCCCACACTGACCACAGCTGAATGGTCTCTCTCCTGTGTGAATGCGCTGGTGGGTTATTAAGCTACTTGACCGACTAAAACTCTTTCCACACTGACTGCAGCTGAACGGTCTCTCTCCTGTGTGAATGCGCTGGTGTGATTGTAAGTGGCTTTTCTGACTAAAACTCTTCCCACACTGACTGCAACTGAATGCTCTCTCTCCTGTGTGAATGCGCCGGTGGGCTATTAAGCTACTTGACTGACTAAAACTCTTCCCACACTGACTGCAGCTGAATGGTCTCTCTCCTGTGTGAATGCGCTGGTGGGTTATTAAATTACTTGACTGACTAAAAGTCTTCCCACACTGACTACAGGTGAACAGTCTCTCTCCTGTGTGAATGCGCTGGTGGGTTATTAAGTTACATGACCAACTAAAACTCTTCCCACACTGACTGCAGCAGAATGGTCTCTCTCCTGTGTGAATGTGCTGGTGGGATTTTAAGGCATGTGACTGACTAAAACTCTTCCCACACTGACTGCAGCTGAATGGTGCCTCTCCTGTGTGAATGCGCTGGTGGGTTATTAAATTACTTGACTGTCTAAAAGTCTTCCCACACTGACTGCAGCTGAACGGTCTCTCTCCTGTGTGAATGTGCTGATGTTGTTTTAAGAGCTGCAAGTGACTAAAACTCTTCCCACAATGACTACATCTGAAAGGTCTCTCTCCCGTGTGAATACGCTGGTGTCTTTTAAAGTCACTTGACTGAATAAAACTCTTCCCACACTGACTGCAGCTGAATGGTCTCTCTCCCGTTTGAAGGTGCTGGTCGGGTTTTGATTTGCTAGACTGACAGAAACGCTGCTCCTCTCTGTGCCATAATGGCAGTTTGTCCACTCCATCTGAGCAAGGCCTTGAGTGATTCTTCCTCATTCTCTGATTGTACTGGGGTCTCTTATTCTGCCAATGCTCCATGGAATGGTCTTGCTCCGTGTGCTGAGATTTGTTTTCTCCACCATGTCCTTCAGTGTGCTGCTCAGCAGTGTGAATCATCCGGGGCTCCTTCTCCAGCTCTCTGAGACTAAAACTGTCTAGTTCATTCAGTTGTTCTCCTCTTTGCCCAAGAACAGACCTACTCTCCAGTTCATTAAAACTTTTAACAATTTTCTCAGTAACCAGATTAGTAAACCTGTGTGTAAAGCCATCAGATACTAAGGGATCATATGATTGTTTGAGTCTCTGCAATGACAGTCTCTCCACTTGAACAGAACAAGGCCTAATTATCAAGCCCTGTAGGAGCTGCTGTTGCTCCTCCCTGTACTGACTCCTCTCTGTGTGCTGTGACTCAGTACTGTTCTCTTCACCAGGTACATCAGTCTGCTGCTCTGCAGCGTCAATCAACTTGGACTTCATGTCCTGTTCTGTAAGATTTAAAACATCCAGTTCTTCACTGTGCTCTCGTACAGAGACACAGCCCAGTTCATTACAACCTTGTGTAATATTGTTCGAGTCCAGATTATTAATCTTATCTATAAAATCATCACATACTAAGAGCCCAGGTGTCTCACTCTCAGGCTCTGTCTTCATCATGGTCACAGAGTCCAGATCCTCGACACTCTGTCTGCTCTCTGTGTGCTGCTCACTGAGTGTCTCTTTCCCTTCTGCGACAGTGAGCTCTCTCTCCTGCACCAAACTGGAGCCCCACTCCTCCTCACTGTGCTGCTGTTCAAGAGGAGCCATGTCCCCAGCATCAGAGAGAGCACTGGTCTCTGTGCCTGTAAATACAGGAAAAGAAAACAATAACTTTATAATAATAATAAACTTTATTTTATATAGCACCTTTAAAGGTGGCTTCTCAAAGCACTTTACAGAAGGCCAACAACAAAAAAGACACAATATAAGCATGATGAGAATATAGTTAGACGAGTCAGTAGATGGTGGTACTAAGTCCAGTAGGAGCAGAGGGGTAAAGAACAGATAAATAAAGGCTCTTCTGAAGAAGAAGGTTTTGAGTCTGGATTTGAAGAAGCTTAGAGAAAGTGACTCTGATATCCTTGGGGAGAAAGTTCTAGAGCTTGGGGCAAAACAGGAGAAGGCCATGTCACCCATAGAGTGTAGAAGGACTGGGGGACAAATAGTTGAACACAATTAGAAGAGTGAAGGTTGTGAGGTGGGGAGTAGGGCGATAACTCAGACAGGTACTGAGGTGCCAAGCCATAGAGAGCCTTATAGGTAAGCAGGAGGATTGTTAAGCATCACAAAACTTGACAGGAAGCCAGTGCAAGGACTCCAGGATAGGAGTAATGTGAATACTTGCACTAGACAAACTGGAAATTACAGCATATTAACACTGCACTGACAGAGATGGGTAAATACAGACACACTGACTGGACACTGCAGCATATTAGCACTGCACTGAAAGGGGTTAATATAGACATGCTGACTGGACACTACAGTACATTAACACTGCACTAAGAGAGGGGTTCATACAGACACACTGACTGGACACTACAGTACTTTAACACTGCACTGAGACGGAGGCATTTATACAGCCATGGACTGCTCAGAGAAGGGGGGTAAATACAGACAGACTGACAGACAGGACACTACAGTACATTAGCACTGCACTGAGAGAGAGCGGTTAATACAGACACACTGACTGGACACTACAGAACATTAACACTGCACTGAGTGACAGGTTAATACAGACATGCTGACTGGACACTACAGTACATTAACACTGCATTGAGAAAGAGAGGGATTAATACAGACACACTGACTGCATATTATAGTACTTTAAAACTGCACGGAGAGAGGTAGGTTAATACATAGACACTGACTGGACACTACAGTACATTAACACTACACTGAGACAGAGAGGGGTTAATACAAACACACTGACTGGACACTCCAGTATATTAACACTGCACTGAGAGAGAGAGGGGTTGATTCACACACACTGACTGCACACTACAATATATTAACACTGCACTGAGAGAGAGGGGTTAATACAGACACACTGACTGGACACTACAGTACATTAACACTGCACTGAGAGAGAGGGGTTAATACAGACACACTGACTGGACACTACAGTACATTAACACTGCACTGAGAGAGAGGGGGGTTAATACATACATACTGACTGGACACTACAGCACATTAACACTACACTGAGAGACAGTGTTCAATCAATCTTTATTGACAGAAAAAATAAAGAAAGTATGAATCTTGATTCTTAGGACCCCACCTTAAAAATTATTAAAATAAAATCATAATTGGAATATTAATTTTTTATTCACAATCCTGCACGTTTCCAAAACACCAATGCTTTTCAAATGTTCCACAGTCATTATGAGATAATATAAAACATATATTTTAACGACATCCTGCTCTTCACCAACCCTTCAAACATCCTCACCAAGTCTACAGACCCGGAACCAGAGATCTTATTTTTCAGAGTCTTGTAGATGGTGAGTTTGGCCTGGCCCAGTAGAAAGTTGGCGAGGAGGGTCTGAGTTTTTTGTTTTTTCGTATGACCCACCCCGAACATGAAAATAATGTAATTGAAGGCCAGGCCAAGGTTGATGAAGAGCCAAATCAACACGGCAAACATGGGCGACAGGTGGGGGCAGGCACTGTAGTAGTGGAACACCGTCTCCCTCTGAGCGCAGAAGGGACAGGCCCCTTTTGTTGAGGGGAAATCTGTAGAGGCTACCCCAGGCAGGCCGGACACCATCTGGCACCCCCAGACGAGCCCTCCAGGGAGTGTCAGGGAGTGCAGACAGCTGGGCTTGGTGTCTAGATGTTACAACTAGTCTATATAGACACTTCCCCCCAACACCAGCCAGAGACCTCTCCTCTGAAGCAAGGGACTCAAGGAGAGATCCTGTCGGCCCGGGACTGAGTGCAGGAGACACTAGCAGACCAGGGAAAGGAGGCTGTGTGGTTGGAAGGTGGCGTTCCTCAAACAGATCCTGGACTAGCAGCATCTCCTCAAGAGGCAGAGCAGAGCAGAGCAAAGCTGAGTAAGAAACCCGTCCACACACCGCCGCGAGTGTAGTCCCAGAGCGTCACATGCCCACTCCATGCTGCGCCAGCAGTCCTGATCCACGTCAAGCAGGTGGTGGAGTTGTGTGACATTGGCGCGGACCAGTCTGCTGGTAAAGTCCAAGGAGCGGCCCAGTTCTGTGTCCATTCACGGATTGTGTACTAGTGGCTCTCAGAGTGTCCAGTATAGACTGGGCCGCTCCTCCTCTCTCCGCACGTGCAGATGCCGCCAGGCTTTCAGGAGACTACGCTGGAAAGGCTGCAGTGGAGACAGGTCAACCCTGCTGGTGTCCATCAGGAAGAGAACAGAGTCGATCCCGAAGTGTCCTGCTAGACGCAACAGGGTGAAGGTCAGCTCCTTCCAGGACAGCGAGGCCGGGCCATACAGCAGCTTCTGTACTGCCTGCATACGAAAGGCGTCCACCCGGCTCCGGATGTCAACGAGTCCTTGTCCTCCGTCCTCTCTGGGCAAATAGAGGACACCCCTCCACAGCCAGTGCAGTCCATCCCAGAAGAAGTCGAGAAGCGTGGCCTGCAGCTCCTCGATCAGTCCAGCTGCTGGCTCCAGGCACAGCAGGCAATGCCACAACATTGAAGCCACCAGGGTGTTGACAATCAGAACCCGGCCTTTGTAGGAGATCTGGGAGAGCAGCCAGCGCCAGCGGTCCAGCCGACCTTTCACTTTTTCGAGGAGCCCCTCCCAGTTCTTCCTCACACTGGCCTTGTCCCCCAGGTACAACCCCAGGTATTTGAGTCCTCCTCTGGTCCAGCTGAACCTCTCTGGCAAGACTGGGGGACCCGTCTCGCTCCACTCTCCCAGGAGTAGGGCGCTACTCTTGGCCCAGTTTACTTTGGCTGATGATAGCCACTGGAAATCATTCAAAGTTGTCTGTAGCGCCCTGACATCCTGTTCTCCTCCGACCACGACCATGATGTCATCAGCGTATGCCAACATCTTGACAGTAGAATTGGGGCAGCCCGGGATGGACAGCCCCTTGATGACCCGGCGCAGCTGATGTAGCAGAGGTTCAATGGCAAGGGAGTAGAGCATTCCTGAGAGTGCACAGCCCTGCCTGACTCCCCTCTGCACTGGAAACGGAGCACTCAGCCCTCTGTTGACCTTTAGCACACTGAAGATGTCACTGTACAGCACCTGAATCATGGCAACAAAGACAGAGCTGAATCCGAAAAACCTCATGGTTCTCCACAAATACTGATGTTCAACCCTATCAAAGGCCTTTTCCTGGTCTAACGAAATGAGACCAGTATCTAAACCCAATAGTCTGGAGGTGGCCACAACATCTCAAATCAGAAATATATTATCAAAGATTGTCCTTCTGGGTACACAGTACGATTGTTCGGACTGCACCACTGATCCCAGCACCACCCTCAGCCTGTTGGCCAGAGCTTTGGACAGGATTTTATAATCCACACACAGCAGGGCAACAGGTCTCCAGTTCTTAATGTCACACAGGTCCCCTTTCTTAGGCAGCAGGGTGACAACAGCTCTCCTGCAGCTCAGTGGCAGGTCCCCGTGCTCCAGACTTTCCGAGAACACATCCAGCAGGTCAGGTCCCAGCACGGCCCAGAAGGCACAGTAGAATTTGGCCGGCAAGCCATCAAGGCCAGGGGTCATACCATTACTCAAGACACTGAGTGCAGTGGAGAGCTCCTCCAGGGATAGAGGCCTCTCCGGCCATGCCCCCTCCTCTTCGGGGACCTGTGGAAGGTCTTCAAGGAACCTGCGTGTGCAGACCAAGTCCTCACTTGCCTCGCTGGAGAAGAGTGTCTTGTAGAACTGCATGGTCCTCTCCTGGATCTGCCCAGCCTCGTGCAGCTCCTGCCCTGTCTCCGAGCGCAGGCAGAGGTTCTGCCTGCTCTGGCCCGGTTTCTTCTCTAGGCCAAAGAAGTAGCGAGTCGGGGCGTCTACCTGTGATGCACTCTGAACCCTAGATTTTATTAGAGCTCCCTGTACTTTTGTGTCCAGAAGGCCAATGAGTGATTCTTTTTGAGTGTGGAGGTTATCAATTAGCCTCCTGTCTGCACAACACTCCAGAGCCTGGTGGAGCTCCAGAATGTCTCTCTCCAGAGCCTTCATGGACTCACGGATACCTCTCGTGACAATTCCAGTGTACTGCTGGTGGAACTGGCGAATCTGCACCTTCCCAGTATCCCACTACTGCCTCAGGGAGACAAAGTGGGCTTTCTGACTCCTCCACTGCTACCAGAAGAACACGAGGCAGTCACAGAAGTGAGCATCGTCAAGCAGTTGGGTATTAAAGTGCCAGTAGGCACTGCGGGACCTCACTGATGGGACGACGACTGTGCAGATGGTGAGACAGTTGTCCGACAGGCCCACTGGACAGATGGGAGTACTGCTTGACGATGCTGTAATGATGTTTACGGCAGTAGATGCGGTCAAGCCTGGCCAGAGAGAGGGTGTTCCCTCAGACCTGGGCCCAGGTGTACTGCCTCGTGTCCCCATGACATCTCCTCCAGATGTCAGTGAGGTCAGATTTGACAAGGATCCTGCGCAGCTCCCTGGCCGACAGGCCATGTGGCTCTCCGTGATTCCTGCATAATTCCTGTCCAGTGTGCTGCTCTCTGTGCAGTTAAAATCATCCCCCAGGAAGACCAGCTCTTCAGGCTGGCAGGTCACCAGCGCATTTTCAAGCTCCCTGAAGAAGGTGACCCTCTCTCCGCCGTCTGTGGATGCGTAAATGTTAATAAAAACAAAGGTTTTCTTCCTGTAAACTACTCGCATGAGTCAAAGGCGACCTTTCACAACCTCATGGACGGCGATAGAGAGGGGCTTGAACCCCACAGAGAACAGCACCGTGATCCCCGCGCTCACAGGGGACCCATGATTGTACACAATGTCCCCCTGCCACTCCCGCTGCCAGGCAATGATGTTGGAGCTGTCGGTGTGGGTCTCCTGCAGGAACGTCACCTGCAGGCTGTTTTCTTTGATGACCTCCAACACCGCAGCTCGCTTCAAAGCCCTCCGGCACCCATTGGTGTTCAAACTCCCTATTCTAATGCCGCCCATGTTTGCGGAAAAGAAAAAAAGAAACAACATAAAACACAAACAGACACATAGCACGCAGACGGATAGTGATGTGATGTAAGAGACGGGACTCATTCGTGCTGAGGTGCATTCCGCGGTCCTGCCCTGATCTTACCCAATAAGCTCTTCAGGCACCATCTCTCTTGATCGCTGAAGTCATTCGCACCTGAGCCTTTTCAGATGGTGGGTCGCGGAGAGGACAAAGAGCTCAGTGTCGGGAAAAAAGTCCTCGACCACAGTTCCCCTCTTACCTTTAGTCTTCTCTAAGAACTCCCTGATGCTCTGGAAACTGTAGCCTACTCTGCAGCTCTGCCGGGCCGAGGAGCCCGAGGCGAGAGAGGAGTCTGGGAAGCCGCCCTCGTCATCGTTGCTCCCGGACTCCGAGGAGCTCCGGGCGGCGGCGGCGAGGACACTCCAGCGCGTCCTTACTCTCCCAGTGTCGGAGTCACTCGCGGCCCCTGGGCCGGCGACAGAGCCGCCCTCCACCGAGCTCTCTGTGCTGTGCTTTTTCTGCACCGCACTCTGCATAGATTTTTTCGTGCGCTTTCTCCACGGTGTCTTAAAACCATTGTCTATTTTTCTGGATGTTAATTAATTTCCTCCCCACACTGTGTCTACAGTTTTCGCTGCCACTTGTGACGAGTTTTCCTCCGTCGGTGTCACTGCCTGCTCTCTCTCCCTGACTCTCCTGAGCAGCGGGGCTCTGCAGCTCCCCTGCTCCGCCAGCGCTCGTATCTTGCTCCCCGGTGTGGGGAGCTCCCATCTGAGGGCTGAGGTGGTCCACTCTTTGCTATCTGTTCTCCTGCATGGGACACCACCAGCTCGGGCTCACCTGCCCCCTCCAGCGATCTCCTCTCCTGCACCCCGGCCGTGGGCTCTGCCTCCCTGCTGCCTCCCTGCACTGCTCCACTCCCCGCTGCCTGACACTGTCTCCTGGCCTCCTGGCAATTCTTCACCACATGCCCCTCGCTCCCGCACCTGAAGCACTTCGTCAATTCCAAAGTCACGAATACAACATAATCACAGGTGTCAATCCGAAATTTAAGATCCACATTGATCTCTTCCATGGGGTTTTTTTAAGATCACGTAGACTTGTCTTCGGAAAGAGATGACATGCTTCAGTTGAAGTCCCCTGCAGCCCAGAGGGACCCTCCTGATCGGAGAGACCACCTGTCCGTAACAGGACAGCTCCCTCTACAGCAGCTCGTTTCTCATGAACGGAGGCACATTGGAGAGGGTGATCTTCCGAGCTGGGGCTGTGAACGGCAGCACCGGGGTGAAGGTGCCGTCCAGGACAACCCACTTTACCACCAGGGCATTTGCCAGATCAATAGATTGCAGGAAAATAACTATCCCTCCACTCATGCGGGAAGCGGACTTGATGTTCCTGCAGCCCACAACCTTCCCAACCGCAAGAACGCACCTCTCCAGCGGTTCATACAGACACACTGACTGGACGCTACAGTACATTAACACTGCACTGAGAGAGGTTCATACAGGCACACTGACTGGAAACTCCAGTACATTAACACTACACTGCAATCAGAGAAAGGGGTTAATACAGACACACTGACTGACTGGACACTACAGTGCATTAACACTGCACTGAGAGAGAGGGGGGTTAATACAGACACACTGACTGGACACTACAGTACATTAACACTGCACTGAGAGAGAGGGGTGAATACAGACACACTGACTGGACACTACAGTACTTTAACACTGCACTGAAAAAGGGGTTAATACAGACATGCTGACTGGACACTACAGTACATCAACACTGCACTGAGGGGGGGGGGGTTAATACAGACACACTGACTGGACACTACAGTACATCAACACTGCACTGAGAGGGGGGGGGTTAATACAGACACAGTGACTGGACACTACAGTACATTAACAATGCACTGAGAGGGGAGGGGGGGTTAATACAGACACACTGACTGGACACTACAGTACATTAACACTACACTGAGACAGAGAGGGTTTAATATAGACACACTGACTGGACACTACAGTACATTAACACTGCACTGAGAGAGAGAGGGGTTGATTCACACACACTGACTGGACACTACAGTACATTAACACTACACTGAGACAGAGAGGGTTTAATATAGACACACTGACTGGATACTACAGTACATTAACACTGTACTGAGAGAGAGAGGGGTTGATTCACACACACTGACTGGACACTACAGTACATGAACACTGCACTGAGAGAGAGAGGGCTTGATACAGACACACTGACTAGACACTACAGTACATTAACACTGCACAGAGAGAGAGGGGGGTTAATACAGACACACTGACTGGACACTCCAGTACATTAACACTGCACTGAGAGAGAGAGGGGTTAATACAGACACACTGACTGGACACTACAGTACATTAACACTACACTGAGACAGAGAGGGTTTAATAAAGACACACTGACTGGACACTACAGTACATTAACACTGCACTGAGAGAGAGAGGGGGGTTAATACAGACACACTGACTGGACACTACAGTACATGAACACTGCACTGAGGGGGGGGGGGGGTTAATACAGACACACTGTCTGGACACTACAGTACATGAACACTGCACTGAGAGAGAGGGGGCTTGATACAGACACACTGACTAGACACTACAGTACATTACCACTGCACTGAGGGGGGGGGGGGGGGGTTAATACAGACACACTGACTGGACACTACAGTACATTAACACTGCAGAGAGAGAGGGGGGTTAATACAGACACACTGACTGGACACTCCAGTACATTAACACTGCACTGAGAGAGAGAGGGGTGAATACAGACACACTGACTGGACACTACAGTACATTAACACTACACTGAGACAGAGAGGGTTTAATAAAGACATACTGACTAGACACTACAGTACATTAACACTTTATACAAACAAGGACAAACTGGAAATTACAGCATATTAACACTGCACTGACAGAGAGGGGTAAATACAGCCATACTGACTGGACACTCCAGTACATTAACACTGCACTGAGAGAGGGGTTAATACAGACATACTTACTTCACAGTACGGTACATAAACAATGCACTAAGAGAGAGAGGGATTAATACAGATATAGTGGATTAATATTCCAGAGGAGTTAATACAGACACAGACCTCACCAGTGAGGAAGTTATAGACACTGGTTTTAAACACACACACATACTCTGACTTCATACACGTCACCACACTGACCTGACAACAGTTTCATGTCCATTTCTTCTTTTATTTCTGCAGTGACTTCACAGGGAAGCGTCTGGGTACCCTGATCTCCTCTTGCTCCCGAATCCTCCTCCCACAGCTGCAATCTCCACTTCAAGCTCTCGTTTTCCTTCTTCAGCTGCGCCATTTCACTCCCGACAATGTCCTGCACACACTGTGTGATTTTAAACACGGCCCGTCTCACCAGGACCTGGGAGACGCTGCGGAGTTTGTTTTCAAACTCGTTCTGAGTCAGACATCCTGTTTCCAAAAACTTCTGACACTTCATACACGATCGATTTGAGCAAAACGTGCATGAACGAGTCAAGCTGGATTTCCAGATTTAACAAGTACTCCGCCATCCTTCTTCAGAGTCGATCAGAAACAAAGGCTGACTTGCGATGTTTAAACAGAACAGCTTCTTTATTTTTATTCTTCACAGATTCTGTTGTCAGGGCTGTGCTCTGTTCAAGCATAAACACAGCTGACAAGATGCTACGTTTTCAGAAACTGAAGTTATTAAAAAAAACAACTTTCTTCTTTATAGAAAGAAAATCATTCAAGCACCCACAGCTATGTTGTGTAGCGCCGTGTGATGACGTCATTCGTTAGCGCGGCCGCGACTTCAAAACAATCGAGAAGCGGAGCTGAGAAAGAGGAGTTTCTGCAGCCTGATATAAACTTAACTGCACCTCCTAGCGCCACCTAGTCAAGAGGAGTGAATCACCTGCGACTTGCGCCGTTCGTAAGTGTGAATTTTGTGAAACGGAACATATTTACTGTTTTGCCCTTCCACAACGAAAACGTCTCCCTTTGCAGGTTTTTGGTTAAAGAAAAAAAATGCTGTCATATTCTTCCCAGCTGGCAGTATTTATTCTGCAACATAAGCAAGATTTGTATTTCATATTTCGCAAATTGTATGAATTTCTCGAAAAACACGTTGTTCCAAGAAAGGAAATAAATACTTCTAGTAACAAAATCAAGCCATATGTGATTGTCCTTAATGATACATTCTGTATGACAAGACAGGAAGAAAGGCACCTCAGGATTTCAGACACAGGATCTCCTGTATATTGAGAGAAGTTTATACCATCTGTCAGTTTTCATGTCCAAGGAGCTCAATTTGCATTCCATGTACAACAGCGTGTCCTCTACACCCGCCACTGAAGCACAGCACAGGCTCAGCATCTTGACATCTTCCTAACAGAGACACGTAGAGACCTTTTGGTGGGCAGTGGCTCAAAAGGGGAGAAGAGACCATTTCTGGAGCAGGATTTGTTACGTTGGAGTATTCTGGACACAAATCAGTGCCCGCTTTTATTTCTGTTTTTTTTTTAATTTTACAGAAAGTTTAAATGTGACTTTGAAGGCATTATAATTCACAACCATGGCAAAAAATGGTTGTCCATAATTGTTGATTATGTTTGATTAACAGACAAAATATGACAACCCCTCTACTGAGCATATACTTTATTTTCCTGATGTAACACATCTTAACAAGAGGGCAAAGTAAATAAAATAATTAGCATCTAATTGCATGCAATACCAAATGCAATCTCTTTCCATCTTAAGAGCAAGGGTTCACATGATACATCAATTCAATTTTTTTTTCCCAAAAAAGTGTCTATTGTGGGACGAATACTGCTTGAGCAGCCTCTGTTCCTCAACCACCTGGCTCAGGTCTCGATGGAGTACATGTTTCTATGAGGCTGAATTGTCTTAGTTCAGGGATCTTCTTTACGAAATAAAGGATGGCTTTCTACCTGCTCAAGCTATTGTCGACACTGTGCGGGAGGTTGACGATGAGCTGTCTGGCAGTTAGATCCTGCAGGACTTTGAGCAACTCAAACTCAGCCTCCTGGACAGCTGGCTGGAGAAGCTGTGACAGGTGCATGGCTCAGGGAGATGACAGTGAAGACGGGGGACCATGGGGTGAGCCTTCTGGGGTGCACCACCATCGTGTTCCACAGGCTGGTTGTGGCAAAGCAGTTCAGGGCACCGGTCTTGGATGTGGTTTGGGGAAAAATCTTTCCCCACTTCGAGCCGGCATGGCTGTGGGTATGTCTGAGGCTGCCTTTCCTGCCCCAGAGGTTGAAGCAGCTCGACAATTTCATCCAACATAATTGCATTTTATGAAAATGGTGCTGCAGCAAATTCTGTATGTCTGTTGTGTCCCACAGCTTGTGAGAAGAAGAGAGAGACCCCTATCTCTTTTGCCTTCCGTTACTCCCACTCAGGGGTCTTTCCACTGACTCTGTGAGGGGCAGGTGTGTCCAGTAGATTATCGAGTGGAAGTTAGGGATGTTGGAGATGCAGCTCCTTGCATTCACAACAAGAGTCACCAGCAGCAGCAGCAGTAGTGCCTGCAGCTTTCCATTCTGTAGTGGTTTCGCCTAAACGAAAGGTTTCCCAAGCGGAAACAAACCACCTTTATTCGCATGCTTCTCAACTGCATAAAGGTCCCTAGCGACAGGCCATCTTTTCTCAATGTATTTCTGGTGTTTCATGGCATCTCGTACCAAATGCACTTTCCTTCTGTACACGGAGCTGATCACTTGAAATTTGGCTGTGCAGAGAGACCAAGATGAGCTTTGTCGACTCCAAAGCAGCTCCTTTGTAAAATGCTGTTTGTTCACATCACTTATGTGGGGCTTATACACGGCGGTCTCTAAAGGTCTTTGCTACCTGATAGTGGGGCATTGCAGTAGTCTAACCTGCTGTATGCAAGAGCATGCATTAATTTCTCTGTGTCTTGAGTGGAGAGAAACTGCCTTAGTTTTGCAATTTTTCTCAACTGTAGGAAGTATGTTTTGATACTCTTTTAACATGAGAGTTAAACGAGAGCCTTGCGTCTAATATGGTTATGTGCTGAGTCTTTGAGGCAAATTTTTGAATGCTCTGAGTAAAGTGCTGAAGTTATAGTAGTCCTATCAGTATTGTAGCCACCAAACAACAGAACCTGTTTTATCAGAGTTGAGGAACAAAATGTTTTCACACATCCAAGTCTTTACTTCATTAATGCAATTAGATACTTTATTGATCCCTCACGGGATCAATAAAGTATCTATTAAATAAAGTGATAATAGACGAGTTGTTGTTAGGTGTAAACAAAATGTTTATTTGAGTGTCATCAGCATATGAATGAAAGTTAATATTATGTTTTCGTATTATCCTACCTAGCAGCAGCATGTACAGAGAGAACAATATTGGCCCCAGCACTGATCCCTGTGGTACCCCAAATTGACATTGAGGAACCAGTTCAATTATTAGATATTGGAACATTTAAAAAGCATCAGATATTTTTTTCTTGATATTGCATTTATACTTTATGTTACTCTTTTCTATATATTAACTGTAGAAGTCCTTCCCAATTTTTTTCAAATATCACAATTTGTAGGCATGGAACTAAGGCATGTTATATCAGAATTTATTTTACCTTCATTTACACATTATAACACTCAACCTCTAAGTAAATAACAAATGCTCAAACATTTCGAACAGTAATTATAAATCCTCTCAGTCAATAACTTTGGAAAATCAAGTTAGAAACATTTAATCTCTGTCTGTAATAGATTCTTGTAAATCTTGGATTTTAAATAAGTCTACTGTAGCTGAATATATTTCATGTAAAAGCAGAAATGTTGCACATCCTTAATCGCTTTAATTACCTCTCTGCTACATAAAGCATCTCAGAGAAAAGTATTAAGGGGGTGGTATAAAGAATCTCCACTTAATCTCAATCTCATCTCTACTTAATTGGATTTCTTAGCAAAATCTTAACCCACTTGATATTTGCAAGAAATGTGATTGTTTTTGTTAAACAATTGAGTACGTACTGTACAGCCTTTAATATGCAATAGTGAATTTTCCCGTATTCTGGGGAGGGAAGAGAACTGAAATTAAGGAAATACATATTTAAAGGGGGTGAAAGTCTTAAATGTGTTCTTTCATATCTGGGCGTTTGAATAGATTTGTTGTATAATTTATTGTGATTCCACTCCATACTTGTGTTTCTCAGGAGAAAGTAGTAACATTGGGGATTTGAGGGTACAGAAAATACATTGTACTGTACGGGAAAATGTAAGGTTATGTTAAAAAAGAAACTTTTCAGCACCCTTTTGAACGTGATTATTAGACACCTGTTGAATCTCAACCGGGGTTTCTTGAGACATCATTCAGCGAGCGAAGCCTCCCTCTGGACTCCGCACTGAGTTGAAAGCTATGCGAGCTGCTCACTGCTTGTTCTGTACTGTTACCAGAAATCAAGATAAATCATGTCAGACATTTTTCCATCTTTAATGTGACCTTGCAACCAACAAAATTCAAGAGAAAACAGATAATTATTAGGAAAAATAATTGAAATTAAAAAACCTACTGTCATGGACATCCAAAAGGACTAACCGTGGAGAGCAGGAGAGCGGAAAAAGACCCATATGCGTAGCGGCGGAATGGGGAGCTAGCCCGGGCTCGTTCGTGCAAAGAGTTCAGGAGTGCCGTATAGAAACCAATGCCCTCAGGTAGCGGACGTGGGGCGACCTGGTGCTAGGCGGGTCTCAGGACATCTGAACGTCAATGCTGAGCCAGGGCAGAGTGCAAGACCCGGAAATATATAGCCCCAGAGAGAGAGAAATACCGGAAGGACAGCAAATAACCGGAAATGAGAGACAGAACAGAGAAGGAGCACCCTCTGGCTGCAGAGGGCATGACACCTACAACACTCTGGTTGCATAAGTGTGCACACCCTTTTATTATGGGGGCTGTAGCTGTGTTCAGAGTTAACCAATCACATTCAAAATCATGTCTAAAGTTAAGTAGCATACACCTGCCATTAATGAAAGTGATTCTACTGGGATAGCCATGGTCCTCAAGGAGGTGATTAAAAATATAAGGGATCTTATTGTTGAAAGGTACTGATCAGGAGAGGGGTATAAAAGAATATCAAAGGCATTGGATGTACCATGGAGCCCTCTGAAGATTATCATCAAATGTGGCACCACAGGGACATTGACAAGATCAGGACAACCTTCCAAAGTTAATGACGGGACAAGGAGAAAACTTATGAGGGAAGCTACCAAGAGGCCTACAGAAAGCTACAGAGGCCTACAGAGCTGCAGCAATTTTTGGTGGGTATTGGTCACTCCTTGCATGTGACAACAATCTCCCGTATTCTGCACGTCTGGGCTATAGGGTAGGAGGCAAGACAGAAGCCATTTTTCACAAAAAAATAAATCTAAATTTTGCAATAAAATGCATTCAGTCACCCTAAAAAATGTCTTATGGTCTTATAAGACAAAGGGTAAGCCTTTTGGCCTTAAGTTTAAAAGATATGTTTGGTGCAACACAGCCCATCATCACACACCACTTGGTGGTGGAAGCATCATGCTTTGGGGATGCTTTTCTTCAGCTGAGACAGGGGCTCTAGTTAAAATAGATAGGATAATGACTAGCTCCAAATATCAAGATATTTTGGCACAAAACCTGCTGGCCTCTGTCAGAAACCTGTCATCTAGACACTATTCCCAGAGCTGGATAAGTGACTCCAGATTCTACAGATCTCTAGCAATAGAGAAAGTCAGGCTACAGAAGTGGAGAAATGGAGAAAATCTGCTCTTCACAATGTGGAAAAATATTACCGAGACGAGTAAATTTCTTGAAGTTCAATACTCTATACAAGTTACCCCTACCCACCTGGCAAAATTTAAGGGCTTCAGTACAAAAGCTGGCTGAAACAAGCGATCGCTATTATTACACATTTTTGCAGACCTCACGGTGCTCTACACTGCTCTTTTCTAAACTGAGCTGCTCATTTGGAAACCAAAAGGCAACAGAGAGGCGTTCTTATACTGGGAGCCGAACCCAGGCCACCTGGGTGAAAACCAGGAATCCTAACTGCTAGACCAACATAGTCATTCTGTGCATAATGCAGGCAAATTGTAGTTCCTGTCTCTATGCCGTGCTTCCTTGAGAGCTAGCTGACAACCAGAGCGCTGCAGAGTCTAAACAGAAGGCCACACCTGCATTCAACATATTCACACCAGGACTTGAACACAGATACACCTGATGAAAATCTTCCCACATTATAAACTTGCAGCCCTGGGTCTCAGTTCGTTTTTGGTAGCCTTAGCCAATCAAAGCCTGTATGGCTCCCAATTATTTACAAAGAATTGTCCAATCACAGTCTCAGCTCTCATTCTTGGTAGTTTTCACCGAATCACAGCCCTCCCTGCTTTCAATCAACTGGGGAGTTTATCCATTTGTGTGCTGGTTAATCAATCCGGTTTTTCAAACTAGAAGTACGAGAAACTGTGGGCTCCTTTGTTTCTTTGTCCTTTTTAAAATATGTTTCTGGTTTGTAAAATAACTGTTTTTGACATTATTGACTCAGCTTTCTCCGGTGCTGTTAGAAATAAATATAAATAGGTATGTGGTATTTTAACTAATCTGGTGTTTGAATCAATTAAGGGGTGGCTCCATCTGCTTTGTAGTTATAAAAAAATAATAAAAAATGTAAGTGAAGCTTGATATGAGGGTATTCTGTGTTTTTACAAGTTCGGTACTTAATAGACTTTTGGGTTTGGATTTTGAATCATTATTGTCATGCTCAGGGTGGGACCAGCTTCTTTCTTCACAGTAATGTTCACACACAAGTAAACCATGTACACTCAGGAAAAAATCTCAATTTCAATTTCTTATCTAGTCTATTTTGATCTTACAGATTGATATTATTGATATATTATCTTATCTGTATTATTGATAGAGCTCATGTATTTGTTGTAGAGTATTTATATTATTGAGAGAACAACTGTATAACTGTAGTATTAACAGGGACTCTGCATTAAATACTATCTCCATTGTTGTAACTGCTTCAATCAATTCAGAGTAGCGGGGTAGGCAGAGCCTATCCCAGCATTAAATGGGCACAAGACAGGATACACCCTGAATGGGACACTACAGACACACACTTACACCAGGGCTGGTTTTCCCAGAAGCTAATTAACTAAACCCAAGCGAACAAGGGTACATGCACATACCCAGGGAGCAGATTGAATGCACGAAATGAACCCAGCAATGCTAACCACTGCACTGCCTCGTCACCCTGACAGAGATTTAATATAGAATAATCCACAACATAAGTCATTGATCTCCCTTCTTCCTTTATTTCTTATCTACACTCTGGTTTATCGATTCTCTCTTCCTAGTGTAGTGACTCCTTTCCGCTTGATTCTCAACTTTATTTCAGAATTTTTTTCAGATCCCTTCTTCTCTTCATTCTAGTCTGGTGAGAAGTCAGGCTCCAAACAATACCTTGAGCAGTTTCTGCAATTTTAAAATAATAATAATAATTAATTCTGCTTCTTCTACTAATGCTAACTGCTGCTGCTTACAACAGTAAATTCCCCCCTTATGTTTAT
Source organism: Atractosteus spatula (assembly GCF_055471065.1). Lineage (NCBI taxonomy): Eukaryota > Metazoa > Chordata > Actinopteri > Semionotiformes > Lepisosteidae > Atractosteus > Atractosteus spatula. Next base: position 130,784 of record NW_028296900.1, on the reverse strand, counting down.
AGTACTGATGACACTACTAGTGCTCTGAATAATATCACAGCTGTATCTACTGCTGTTCCTGCTAAACCTACAGTCTGGACATACCTAGAGGCTGCTCTTCTCTTCCTTCACTCTCTTCTTCTGAGCTTTCATTTCTCTCTTCTTTTTCTCCACTTCCCATCTCCTCTTCTCGACCTCCTGCTTCATCTGTTCCATCTCCTTCTTTTTCAAGATTTCCCCCCTCTTCTCCTCCTCTTTTTCAAAAAACTCTCCTCCTCTTCATCTCCTCCTTTTCCATGATTTTACCCCTCTTCTCCTCCTGCTTCATCTGTTTCTTTTCCTCCTTTTTCCTCCTAGAGTCTCTACAGTTTGTACAGATGAGACTATACAGTGTGTCCAATAAGAGTCTGTCCAGGTGAGACTATACAGTGTATCTAGTAAGAGTCTGTCCAGATGAGTTTATACAGTGTGTCCAATAAGAGCCTGTACAGGTGACTCCACACAAGGACAGAGGTTCTGTTCACTTCTCACCTGTCTCTGAATCTCAGGAACTCTGAAGTTCCTAAAAGGAGGGGGCTCCTCCAGGGGTTGATGGGGGCGGCATGGCACAGTCACCAGGGGTTTCTCTGAGCTCAGATGATTGAGGAGGGAGGGCCCAGGGGCTCCGAGGTCCAGGAGAGGGAGGGATGAACATCTTGTTTTCTTTAGCAGCCTCGCCCATCTGGATCGTGCGTCTCCTTGGCTGTGGAGACTGAAGACACACAGAAGACCTTTCTGTTCCTGCTGAGTCCCACAACAAGTCAGACTGTCCTAAGACTACTACAAAGAGAAAAAATTAACCTGCTATTCACAGACCTCAGCTACAGGGACTCCCAGGTAGTTCTGCAGGATGAGGTAGAGCTATGCTGCACACTGGCGGAAGCACTTGTCCACCTCAGAGAAGTCACACCTGACCTTCATGTTTTCTAAGTAGGACTTCAGTGTCTCCTTCGCCTCCTCCTAGTCATCCTGCTTCATGATTCCTGTGCCCTGGAAGGGAAAATCCTAGGAAAAAGGGGAGAGAGAATCAGGCAAGATGTCCTGACCATGTCTGCTGCTGTCAAACCAAACCTCCATTATCAGAGCTCCCGTTGTGTTGCCCGTTGTCTTCACTGTTTTAATTTTGGGATTTGGTAAAATTTCTTATCATATCCTCTGTGAAACTTCACTAACTCAGTACCAACTCCTGTACCAGAGAGAGAGAACAAAGACAGTGAATCATCATCATACCTCCACAGCGCCAGACAGGAGATGCAACCTAGGGGTGGAACTGTGGTATCTCTAAAGCCAAAAGAGAGAGGGAGGGGGGTCACCCCCCTGTTAATAGAGCCAATAGAGAGACAGAGACACCCCACTGTTAATAGAGCCATTAGAGAGAGGGGGAGTAACCCCACTGTTGCCATCAATGACCAAGAGTCTCACCACCCACTCTATGATGCCTGCTAGTGGTGATCTATAAGCAGTGTGTCTTTCAGCCAACCACTTGAAATAACAGCAGGCTGGTGTCCCAGCCCAGCTCCTGTCTCTCTCCCCTTGGATCTGGGAGATTTCCAGGTTGAGTGGGGTGACGCAGGTATCTTGGAAAGCTGAGGGGGTCAGGAGAGTCGCCCCAGCCCCTGTACCGCCCTGATACCACAGTGTAAGCTGGACAAGGGGAGGGGTTTCAGGGACTCACCAATCCCACATATGCTGCCTCTGATCCAAACTTGGCCAGGACCTCATCGTACAACTCCAGGCAGTCCAGCTGGATGGAAGACATCGCATTCTGAGCCCAGGTCCGCACCCGGCTCTCCTCAACCTAGAGAAGCCCCTCCAGTTTGACCCGCAGGCCCTCCCCGAGCCACCACAGGGCAGCCGGGGCCTTACCTACACTCTTACCTACAGTTACACTATAACTAACACTTACACAAATACTGCCAATATTACAACAGTAACACTGCAATTAAGGCTTACAGTATCATTATTACTAACAATAACACAAACTTAGTAGTACACTAATAATACCAATAATAACAGTAATACTATCAAAACAACTAACATGACAATGAATATTAATATTCTGACACTAACACTATGATTATCACTAATATTAACATGAATACTAGCATTAAAACTAAAATTCAAAGTAGCTCTATCATCACTAATTCTCACATGAATATTAGTTTTCAGTAGTGCTATCATCATTAATACTCACATAGACAGACAGACACTACACATACTCATGGACACACACCCACACACATCAAACACTCACAAACACCCACACACCCACAGACACCACATACGCTAATAGTGATAAAAACACAGCACTCACAGATTTCTGTTCGTTGGTCTGGACTCTAGAAAGTTCTAAAGTGCTCTAGAAATTTGCAAGCGACTCTGGACCTCGACACCTGTTGATGGGTCACTTCTGTCAGACACAGCATTGGAGCCCAAGCCCACCTACACACACATTCACACACACTGACAGATATACACCCACACAATCACACACATTATGACATACTGACAGCCACACACTCACAAACACACACACAGATAGAAACTCACAGACACACATTCACAGACACACACATAGACACAACACACACTCACAAGCACCACACACATTTATACACACAATCAGACACTCACACACATACTTGCACACATTCACAGACACACACATAGACACTACTAATACTTACAGACACACACCCACACACTGATACACACCACACACTTGCAGACACACACCCACACAGTAACAGAAACACACCTGCACAATAACAGACATATCACACTGACAGACACACATTCAAACACACACACACCACACACTCACAAACACCACAAACTCACAGACACACTCTACAAACACTTATACTTATAATAACAGTAATGCTATCACTAAAACTAACACTACTGCTACTGTTAATACTGTAACAGTAACTCTATAATTAAATGTAATATTAACATTAATATGACCATTAAAACTAAAATTATCAGTAGTGCTATCATCATTAATACTCACATGAACACTAGCATTAGTATTAAAACTACCAGTTGTACTCTCACTAATATTAACATAAATACACTAGCATTCGTATTAGTTGCTGTCCGTGACGTCACACCACTCTTTGTGACGAAGGCGAGACACCTAGCCAGGCATAGTGACGTGCCGCGTGTCGCCATGGTTACCATACTTATGATTTGTAAACAAATGGAAAATGCATTTAAACTGTTACTTACACAAATTTATTAACTTTGAATGTAATTTTCTAGCTCTAGGATACAAGTCCTAAATAATAATTTGAATAAATCATTCTTTAATTTCAGATTGAACATTATTAACACTAAACGCATGTTAATTAATCGATATTGACTCTTTTCTAGATTTTAAAATGGGTCAAGAACGGGAAAAGAATCAGTGCTCACCAATCGGTGAAGTTAATCGATTATTCTACGTTTTTTTAGTTGAATTAATTGCTTGTCGATAGATAAGTGATCAATAACTCTCCTCCGTGCGCTCTGCGCGTCTCCCGCGGTCTCACTCTCTGATCCCGGCCCTCTGCCTGGTGTCTGTGACATCACAGCGCTCTTTCTGACAGAGCAGAGCACATCTCCGCTGGAGGAGACTCCTGTCCGGAGCCTGGGGGGCTTTTCTTACAGATATAACATCTCCAGAAACAAAACACACTGGGCTGTTAAGAGAAGCGATTCATAACAGCAGGAGGAGGAGAATGACAAACCGAGAAATGAAATACATTAAACACCAACAGAAAAAATTGTTTACTTCACAGAATAGTGCGTTATAAAGCATACTCCTGTGGAGCAGAAGAGAAAGAGAAAGAGCACACGTCTCTATAATAAGCGCTTTTAAGCGTTTTACACGAATCTCCATAGAATAGAAGCCAGGAGGATCAGACTCCTGATCCTGGAGGTTGAAGAGCAGCTCTTGGTTTTATTTCTACCCGAGCTCTCAGTTCCTCAGCCAGTTTGATTATTTAATTAACTGTATAACTGTTATCAGACTCTGTTTAACTGTATATTTATAAGACTCCCCATGAGAGACGTGTGGGAGACGCTGAATCCCAGGGCTGGTGTGGAATCACACACAGACAGGTCTTCTGTCTGATCTGAGTCCCACTGCTCAGAGCTACAAACTTGTCAACTAGTCACTATTGTAGACACGACCATCAGTCTGCTGCTGCTGATAATCATATTACACTTATAAGAGTGGCAATACTGCTGTTCATTAAATAAGTAAAAATAATAATAAGAGATAATCACATTTTGCTCAATTGTCAGTCAAACACTTCTGACAGATAGGTTTATTCCATGCTGAAAAAAAGAAGAAAGAGAACACAATGTTTCGGCCGTGGAGCCTTCTTCAGGTGTGAGAGAGACAGGGCAGTAGGCAAAGGTAAAGTAGTGGGAGAACAAAGGCTGGGAGGGAGGAGGAGTGAGAGGTGGGAGCAGGGGACAGAAAGAGAGGCCAATCAAGAGGTGTGAAGTCAGAATAGATGTAGAGAGGTGTGACAGAAAGAGGGTCTTGGAACAGCTGTGAAGAGACGGAATGGTGGTTTAGTGAGAGAAGCGGGCAAGTGGCCCAGGGAGGAAGAGATTTAATCTGTTTCTCTACTGTGCATGTTTAAATCCACTTAATGTTGAATATTAATATGGAATTTTACAACTAAGGCTAAATTTTGGTAGCTGAAACAGAAGTACTGTATAGTACAATTTTGTTTTGATTTGAACCGATGTTTGCACCTCAATAATCCATTCGTCGTCGAAAGAAGCAAAGGCAGATGTGTATTGAATCTCACGACGATCCTGTTCTCAATCCAAAAGAAAGGTTTAATGTGATCCCACTAGAAAAAGAGTCAATTTCTATATCTAATGATGTCCCTCAAACATTTTGTAATATCTCTGGGAGTGTATACTGTAGAAGCCTGGTTATCTGCTTAAATTCAAACTAAACAGGACTATGGGAATGAGATTTGATTTTGAACTGGGATTTAAATAAATAGGAACGCTGCACTACATTGTGCTTTATGTAAGACAAAAGGTGGGCTTCCTGTGTTTTCGATTACTCAGTTGTAAGAGCGGAGGAATATAGTGGAAACAGCTGGGAACTCTTTGTTCTCTGGTTTGAATCTGGCTGGAAGAAAGGTGTTTTTTATGTTCTTTAATCAGAAAGTGAAAATTTGTCATTCACTTAGTTGTCCAACGAAAGCTGAGTAAACGGTGAAGCAGAGCCTCTTGTTCTGAATTCTTCTAACATTTTCTAGGCTTGTAGACTCCTCACTCTTCCTAAAACAAAGTGCCGCAGATAAAGATACAGTAGTTGTCGGGAGTTTAGTTCAGTGGTAGAGCACATACAGTACAGTACCTCGCATGTATATGGCTGTTTTCAATCGCCGGCGTCTCCACTCTGGATTTCTTCCTAAACGCGATATCTTTCCTTACTTGTGTGTGAATTTCACAGCCTTTGTCTGTTTTATAAAGATTCTATTTTAAATCAATTAAAACAAAAGAAATACTAATTAAATACACATAGAAAACACATGTATCTAATTAGAACATTTGGGCAATGTATTACTAGCAGTGGAGCTGAGCTCAAAGTAGAGCAGTTGATATTGTTAAACCACGTATTGTTTTTGAATGACGCTACTAAGCACTGGCACGGTGTTTGTGCAGTCCTTCCCAACCTTTCTATCGACTGGATGAGTCTCCTGTTCCATCTCCAATTCTTTCCGCACATTTCGCCTGTTTCACCATTATCATTAGACTATAGCCACTAATACGAGAATACTGTTCTGAAAGACTGTCTTAAATAATAATGTTGAAAAGGGTAATGATAAGAGTTTTTTTTCATTAAGGTAACCGTACATTTGCCTGTATAGTACAACTTATTATCTGTATCTGCAAATCCCCAATATTAATGCTGTCTCCTGAGAAACACAAGTGTAGAGTCAAATCATATTAAATCATACAACAAATCTATTCAATTAACACTCCTATGTGACAGAACACATTTAAGACTTACACCCCTTTAAATATGTATTTCCTTCATTTCAGTTCTCTCCCCGGGATACCTGAAAATTCATTATAGCATAATAAACTCTGTGCATGCATTACCTGTAATACAGCTACTAATAAAGATAACATTAAACTTCATTATTAAGATATCACGCTTTTATTAATAAGATATGTATTGATAAAATTCCTTGTGAATAATTGTAGTGTCTGGAAAGCAATTGTTCATTACTTAATGACGATATTATTTCCACTACATTCAGGACAGTTCCAATGTGATCTATTGTTCCGCTTAGTCTGCTTAGTTTCCTACTTTAGTAACGTCTAATGGGCAGCAGCTGTTATTTTAGGTTTGTTGCAATTGAGAACAGGTTTGGTACAGAGCTGCTGACAAATTTCAGCAGCCAGTTTGTTTCAACTGACCCGTTGTAGCTACCAATCAGAAGCAAGGAGAAACAAACATTAGTTTTGCCTTTTTTTAAAAAAAAAGGAAAACAGAGTAGTAGTTTATGTGGTAATTTCAGGTACAATTTATGAACTAAAGTTAACTAGTCCCACAGTAATGCGTGGGGTCCTATCAAGAAAAAAAATAGTTGTAACCCGAAAACACAACAAACACAAAACGAGAAGTCTTCCGGGAACCTAGGTAAATCCCTGTAGTAGTCTAGCAACTATAAAAAAACAACCAAACGCAACAACTTCAAAAGAAAAAGAACATTAAAAACAAATCTGGGGAACAACATAAACACAGAGTCTAATGCGAGAGCTTTATCAAATCTTCAGTGCTCCTCTCGTCTCAGTAGACCTCTCTCATATATTTGTGTACAGGTCAACTGGAGGTACACAGCTGATAGTAATTTAAGTAGGGAGCTGCATAAGCATGTGTGGGCTGCAAAGGTTTATTCTATGCTGGTTTATTCCATGCTGAAAAGAGAAGGAAACACAATGTTTCAGCTGTGGAGCCTTCTTTGATTGTGACTAGAAATAAACCTTTACTTGTTCGTTTGATGTTAATTTATCTCCATCAAATACCTAAGAGTATCTAAACTCGACAGTTGCTTTCAGTAGCTGAAAACACTGCTCCAGGTGAGGCTTGAACTCACAACCTCGGCATGACTCCGCTGTGTACTGCTGTATAAGTACCACGCGCTGACCGATTGCGCCACTGGAGCTGAGCAAGTTGTGCTCCTCATACAGACTGACGCTGCAGAAACACAGGGTGAAAACGGTTTCGGTTGTGGATCCATCTCCAGATGAGGAAAAGGAACAGTAAAATAGCAAGGAAAATACAAGAAAAGAAACTGAAAGAATTGTGCTAACAGGAAAGGGGGACGGAGGGAGGTGGTCGGACAAGAAAATCAACCCGGCGGATTATTTGTAGCGACATTTTTGAGTCAATCAGCACACGGATTTCTCTTCATGTGCCTTAAGCTGTGCAGTTTGTATTTTCTATGTCGACAGGTTTCTTCAGAAGTCCAGTAAATTGACAATAATGGAGAACTAGCTGACGCACCCCGTCGTGAAGACCCTCTGTAAGGTGATTACACGTTTCATTTTCATGTCGCCTCCTTTACACGCAATTGCAGCCCCGACACTGAGAGAAAGCATGAGAAACGGCTTCAATTTCAATGTGAATCGCAGTACAGGCTCGATGGCTTCACATCTCCCATCAATCAAATAAAATTGCATTAAAGCGATCTAAATATGACTCTGAAGTACTGGGAAAGATGATTATTTTGAGCGTGCCTCTCAGGGCCTGCTACGAGGCTGAAGTTGGCTTCTTATTCGCCAGCTTCTTATTCGCGTTTATCGTTCCACCTTAAATGCTGCTGCTGTGATGTTATGTCGCCTTTCGCCTGTAGATGGCTCTCTTCGATCAGTACTAATTTGGCTGGAATACTGTAGACATCCTCAGTGAAAGGGAATATCCAAATAAATAGCGACTGTCCAAATTATATTTTTGTATGGAGTATATTTTAGAAAATCGCAAACCAATTTTAAAAACTCACCATAACATGGACTTGCACTGGGAAAAAGGTGATTGTGCTTTCTGCTTATTGCTACGGCCCTCCCCCCTGATTATAAAAACGTCTCACAATTCTGACACCGAGGTGTGAGAGACAATGTAATAGACTATCAAAATCCTGAAGTACAAGACATTTTAATGCACCATTTTCCAAATATGACCCTCTGATCTTGGCTTGTCAGAATACATTGCGAAAAAGTATGGCACGAATTGCACTGGCACAAATTGTTGAGAATATCGTTGACCTTGCCGATATTTGCAGGGGATATGAGTGTTTTGCGCACGTTGAACTACAGCACGTAAGAATTGAGCTTCTTAGTCAATATCACCGGGGAATGTCCAATAATGACGAACATCTGTAGCTTCAAGGAAACTTCGACTCACACATGGAGTTTTATCTTCGAATGGAGGGTGGGAGAATTCATTTATACTCTCGTTGCTCATTAGCTAAACTATTTTAAAAATATGACGCAGATTTGTTCGAGAAACTTGTAATCGCCTTAAAGAGAGTCTTCTTGAAGACGTGCACCAGGTAGCTCTCCACTGTTAATTGACAGGACTTTAGAATAAACTGTTCTCATACAACCAACATACAAATTACACATCTTAAGGAACATGAAGAGAAATCTGTGTACTAAATAACATAAAACTGTCGCTGCAAATTATTGCCAAGCTGTTTTACGTGTCCTAACACCTCTTTCTTTCCTACTTTGCAGCGAGCACAATTCTTTCTGTTTCTTCGTCGCTTTTTTACTGTCTCTTCCCCCATGTGCAGATGGATCCACAGCCGAAACTTTAGGTCGGTTCCTATTACTCTGTCCGATTGAAAGAGCTGTATTAAAGGCACTCCCATCTCTGCAGGAAAGTTGTTGCTGCTCCCAAAACAATATACTGCAGACAAATGTGATAGCGATACTGTCACTGCGTGTGGGCCACGTGTTCCTGCTGTCAGCCTATTATGTCATGTTCATCCACACCCAGAAACATTACTGCTGTAGCACAAGAGTTATATAGGCGCAGTCGAGAGCGCATGAATCTCTTAATCTCAGAACTGTGGGTTCAGCCCCCACGTTGGGTCCCTCTGTGTCAATTTGATCCCTCCAATCCTCCTAGCATGACCCGATGGCGTAACAGTGATACCCAGTGCCTTGTGACCTTTGCGTAATTCAGCTTTCTTTCCACTTGATTCAGATTTTGATCTGAAATCATCGGCCTAACAAGAGTTTGTCTAAATCGAGGGAGATTCGCTCACAAGCAAGTATTAAACACTTCAGCATTTACTGTTCGAATACCACACTTTGTCAAAACACTGCCGCTTCTTAAGCTACCAAGTAACGGTTTTTGAGCACGCGTTGTATTGTAAATACTTATATTAAAAAAGCATAAATTCACATAATGGAATTTGGACGGAACAAAGTAGTCCAGCCCCTATACAACATTACATACCCACTGATTAAGTTTAAAACTACAGCAACAGGAGTAACAATAATGGCAACAACATGTTTGGAGTTCGGCATTTCATTTATTCTGCAGAAACATCGTATCGGAATGAACTGCCCGGATAAAAGAGTAATTGCGGCTTCAGATCGTTTTTACAGAGCATTGCGTTGTTCTGTTCATGCTGACTACACGCTTTAAATTTATGTCATTTATTGCAAGCATTGCTTTTCCAGGTTTTTCTGAAATTCCTCGCATTTGAGCCAGCACTAAAATATTTCATTCGCGTCGCTGAATACATCGTGGAAACGGTATTTGCCATTTTGTTATTCGGTTCTGAAGTTTGAAAATGAAAATGAAACGGGAGTCACTTCGTAGGCTTGAAAGAAGTCCAAGCAGCATAAAAACCCGCGAATTCTCACAAATTGCACCTTTCTTCTGCTGTTTTTATAATTCGGACTTCAACATTTGAATGCATACGTTACTGCTGCTAATCACATTCACGTGTTCACGAAGCTTTTTTCTGTCCATTATGTTGTTGCTAAGCAGTTTCTCCGTTTTCCTCGTATTGTGATTGTCAGCGAGCACAAGACTGAAACAGTGTAAAGACAGGGTAAAACGCCTGACTGTCGGGAGTGGGATTTGAACCCTCGCCTCTATCTGGAGAGCGGAACACAAAGCTTAAAAGACACGAATCTATGAATCCGCTGTTCTAAACCACGCGACTATCCTGAAGAAATGTACACCGAATGCACCAGTTGCATCCGATTTTCCGTAACTTTAGGACGATTGACACGACTGGACGAACACAATTTGTGGCGTTTAGCATGACATAGTCTTGCAGGCAGACAATGTTTTGTCCCACTAATTATATAATTTTATCGTTTACTCGTTTTAAAAAAACACGGTCTTCTCGTTCCTAATCAGATTTTTAGTGCTTTCGGACGTTACTTCCAACCTAGACTGACAGCTCACTCGATCTGTTTGTGATCAGACCATGGAGTGGGGGGGCTGTACCAAATGCCCGTTCCTTCCCAATGCTGAGACGATCATTCGGAAGATGGGTGTGAAGAGAGACAGGCTTTGTCGACTAAAGAACAAGGCAGGATATGCAAGAACACTCATCACTGGCGACAGTTACATTCTTTTACTATAGAGACTCCTACTTTGCGTGTTTTTTAAAGACACTGAAACTCAAGGAAAGTGGTGACAAACGAAACAGGTGGGGTTTGAACCCATGATCCTCAGTTGACGAAACCGACACCTTACCACTTAGCCGCCGCGCCTTCAAACAAGCAGGCGACTAATGTTGTTCAAATTATTTGTTTCTGAATCTTTTTTACATCGCCTGGAGGCAGCAACAACAACAAAAAAGGGATTCTTAACAAGGAGATACGCGGCAGCGGTGTGATTCCAACAGATGCCCCCGAAGAGACTGGAGCTTTAATCCAGCTCCTTAGAGCGCTCGGCCGCGTTACTCTCGACAGCGGCTCTTCAGCTCTTGTGGTCTGACCTAGTGGTGTTATGACACGTGGAAGCGACTGCAACTTCATTTTCTGAGATGCTTTCTCTCACGTGGTGAAATCTCGACTTTGGCACCTCTGGATATAGTTCTTCTGTGGAGCGGGCTTTCAAACCTGTGCTTATAGCGCCCTTGAAGTCATTTTATTTTTACAGGAAGACGTATTCCAAAAGATGCATTCGTACTGGATTTGACTGGGATTCTGAAATACTTCTTGCAAATGTATTCAGACGTTCTTGAACCTATAATAAAAAACAGACCTGAAACTCCATAGCTTCCAATCTCTGATGTTACTGTCCTTAAACTCGGACGTGATGTTCTGCAGACGTGCAGTGTCCCTTTACTCTCGTGTTTTCAAAACGAGCGCAGAAGAAGTGGAACTGGCCTGACTGCACAGGAAAGTACGGAATAATAAAATGTTTCTACGGCTCAAAAATGTCCCTTTAGACCCTCGTCACGTCTCTGTGAAGAACGGGCAGGTAGAGAGATTTTACAGATGCTCATGATGTTTCGCACGGGGTGTTACCTGTTGAAGTGTCTCCCCAGTGGGCAAAAGATGTAGAATATAAGTCTATTAAATGCATACCTTAGAATTATAAATGTGGTCGTAATTTGTCTAGAATGAAATTCTAATATACGTATGTTGTTATACGTCAATTATACATCTATGATTATATGTTCATTATACATAAATGGTTGGAGTTCTTATGTACGGATCAATTAAGCAGACTATTATACATATATGGTTGGAGTTCTATTATACAATATATAGTTCTATTATACAATTAACTGTAGAGGACTATTATACACATATGGATAGAGATCTATTATACATCAAAGATTTTAGTTTTAGTTTTAGTTTTAAAAGTTTTATAGGCAGAGAAACAAGTAAATCAAGCCAATGATTTGGTTTAGAAATTTATTCTGTAAATATACAATCATTCACACCTGAAAAATATCTAGTTCAAATTATAGTACATTATATACAATATTGTAATCAACATATGGCTAATCATCAACTGCTACTAGATCTTCACTAATCAACCAATCAGACATACCCATTACACATTTTCAAACATTAACTGCACTTTTCTGCAGTCTTTGCTCAGTCCTAGAATACAAAGTGACCATATTTCAAAGTTCAAAAGTTGTAGTAACTTTTTAGAACATGGAGCTTTTTGTAAAACACTTTATTTTGGCATTAAAAGATCAGCAAGATTATACATTATAAACTAAAAATAAGAAAGTATGCCAGAGACGGATCCTATTAATCAGATGTAAGCTGTCATATAATGACCTATCTGTAAACTGGAATACTAGTAGTGGATATTTTCCACACCACAGAGAGAATATAATATCATACAAGTAGGTTTTGATTGTCCATATTGTCAAGGACTCGCTTGTGTGTACAGAACTCTTCCATTGTGCTCAGCCTCTTGATGTGGAATTGGGAGTCCACCTGTTCTGTACACTTTCCCACACAACTCAGTTCATCCTCTGATCTCTATCAGGAGACCCAATACCCAAAACTCTGAAATCATTCACATTTTGTATCAGCATTTGAAAGGAATTAGGTCAGGATTTTCTTACACTATTGTTACATTAGCATAACTGTAGTGTTGCTAATGTGCTACATGGAATTTATAATCCTAAAAATGTTAAATTTCCACATTTGTAGTTGATTTTGTATGCTCTGCACCTTCACACTATTTTTATGTGCCATTTATTGCTTATTAACATACTATTTTTAATCAAAATAATATTAAGTAAGACCTGTATGTATTCAAATAGTATTATTATTATTTATACTTACTCATCAAAAGAGGATTGCTCAGAAAAACGTATTTAACCAAAATGGCAAACAACGAATATCAGCAATGCATTGTGGTATATAACCAGAAAAGATGCTGTGTTAGATATGTTTTCAATTTCAATTATATATGCATTTATTAATGTTTTTGATATTACGGTTGCAATTTAACCATGGTGAGAATCCCTCCCTATCATACAGGAGAGTGGGGTTTGATTCCTGACAGGGAGCTAAGGAGCTTTTTCTACAACCTGTTTACAATTTAAACTGTAGTGTGAGACACCTTTCTTCCTACTGAAATCATTTTTTTTAAATGAGATGAATTTGTTATAACAACACAAAACATCAAAGTGAAGCTGCTTTTCAGCAACCCCTTGGCTACATGGGAATTTTGTTTTTTTGACAACAGGGTCATTTGCAAAATTAAACAAGGAATTGATTCACTCCTGTGAAATACTGTATAAAATGGAAGATGGGTTTGACATGGAAACAACTACACACATTTTAGTTTTTTTTTTTTCCAATTGTACTCCCATCAAAGTGACATAAGAAAAGTCATTGTCAGAAGTGGGATATGAAAACAGGCCACCAGGGGAGACTGATGTAATAAGTGCACCAGAAATATATTGAAAACAAATGGGCTGTCACTAAGAGAAATACAGGTCCCACCATAAAACACCATAAGGAGTGCAAAACATGTTAAGTTATTTCTGTACTTCATCAGCGTCGGTAAAAGAGGGACTCAAGGACACAAAGACTCTAGTTTGGGATTCAGGCTGAGAAAGGGAAGTGTGACTTTGGATACAGGGCATGGTAGAGAGGAACAAATGGCGCAATGAAATAAAATGCCAAAACCCCAGATTGAACCAGGGACCTTTAGAGCGTCAGTCTAAGGCTTTCTCAGCCGAGCTATTTCAACCTCCGTGTATGATCCAACCTCTGCTGTCTACAGTAGCCTCCTAAAGTTCCAGCATGAATGCATGAAGAGGAGTGGTAGAGTGTTACTGCAACGTCATTCAGAAGGGAAGTGATCCGGCTCAGCTCTCTGAGGTCTGGTAGATACATCTTCCTCATGAGTAATGTAGGATCAACTTCTTCAGGCTGGAGGAAGAGCTTGCATTTCGGCAGCAGTGACTGACTGAGTAGTGACTTCTAGGACCTGGTCTTATCAAGTTGCTTTGCCAAGTTTGTCAGTTCTGCTGAAATGACCTGTCTCTTGGAAATTTAGGAAGCAGAAGAATGACTATCTGAAAGGTGACATGATCTGCTGGCTGTTTGACGTGATCATGAATGACACAGGAAATGCGAGTTCTTGCAATAAGACAAAACAAGATCCATAAAACACTGGCAGAAGTGCAAAATGTGAGAGGATAAAAGACACCTGTTTCTGCCCGATTTCAAACAGGGGATCTTGCGCATGTGTGATGAACATGATAATCACAATATTACAGAAATGACAGCAGCATTGAACGTGTCAAGACGTAAAAGATTGTTAATTCTCTTCAAATACTCACAGTGTCTTTATTCTGCTGTATTAATTTACTGTGCTCATCAGGCAGTAACAAACCTGTTACCTACACTGTTCCCAGAACTGGATAGGTGACTCCACATTCTATAGCTCTCTAGCATAGAGGAAGTCAGACTACAGAAATGGAGAAAATCTCCTCTTCAGAAAGTGGAAATATATTCCTTAGAAAAGTCCTTTTCTCAAAGTTCAACACTCTCTGCAAGTCACTCATTCCCACCTTGCGCAGTGTAGTGGTTATCACCTTCTCTTAACACATCAAAGGGTTTCTTTTTGAAAGCAAGCTAAAACAAGTGATCACTTTTCTCACATTTTTCATTGCTGACGTTGCTTTATGGGTCTATTTTCTATACTGTGCTGATCAATTGAAAACGAGAAGGCGAAAAAGACATGTTCCCACACCTAAGGTTGAACCCAGGGAATCACAGTCAAATACCAGGAACCATAACTACTAGATTGTATGGAATACAGCTTTATCATGATATCAAAGTGCAATATCTTTTTTCACCAAAAATGGGCTTCCTGACTTCAGAAAGCCTTCGAGACAAATACTAAAAGAGCAAAAATTCCACTTGGTAAAGGAAATGAAAACACATGTACCTTACCAAACTTTGAGTACAGGCAGTCAGGGTGATAATACAAGACGATTTAAAATTCAACAAATAAAACCTGTCAACCGGTAATCCCAACTACTCATAAAAAACTGAAGTGGCAATACACAGTAGGTGACTCTTGGGTGTACATTAAATCCATGTAAGAAGAGGGTTTAGTGTTATATTTCCAAATCCAATATGCAAATGAGAGACCTGGCCCAGCCAATCACAAGTCTCCCGTGGTCTGGAATGGAGCTGATCTCCTCTTCTAGTTATTCATGCTGGAGTTAGGTTACATATTAGCATAATTAATATGACAGCTACTCCAGAAACAAAAAATGTAAACAAATACACTGGATTGTGACTGCAACTGTTAGATTGTAGCTCTGGAGATGACCTTGTAATTCTCCTTCTAAGGTAAGGAAGAGGAGGAGCTTCACCAATCTGTTTTTCCACCAAATAAATTGGCTTTCTGACTTCAGAAAACCTTCCATTTTTTTATTTTTTTTATTTTTAAGAACTTTATTTTAATTTCACAAACAAATACAAATATTCACAAAATAGGAAACTGTAATAAATACAGTGGTGTGAAAAAGTATTTGCCCCCTTCCTGATTTCTTATTTTTTTGCATGTTTGTCACACTGAAATGTTTCAGATCATCAAACAAATTGAAATATTAGACAAAGATAACACAAGTAAACACAAAATGCAGTTTTTAAATGAAGGTTTTTATTATTAAGGGAAAACAAAAATCCAAACGTACATGGCCCTGTGTGAAAAAGTGATTGCCCCCTAAACCTAATAACTGGTTGGGCCACCCTTAGCAGCAACAACTGCAATCAAGCGTTTGTGATAACTGGCAATGAGTCTTTTACAGCACTGTGGAGGAATTTTGGCCCACTCATCTTTGCAGAATTGTTGTAATTCAGCACCATTGGAGGGTTTTCGAGCCTTAACTCCTTTTTTAAGGTCATGCCACAACATCTCAATCGGATTCAGGTCAGGACTTTGACTAGATAGATAGATAATACTTTATTAATCCCATAGGGAAATTGATGTGTTACAGCAGTCCAGCCCAAGACAAGCAAAACAGACATCAGAATAGTTATAAAACAAAAGACAAACAAAATAAATAAAAATAAATAAATACATAGGTGTGTGCAAAATGTGCTGATCATAGTCGCTGTAAAAACAATAAAATATGTGCAAAATGTGCATAGGTTTATACAGACTGATTGTCCAAAAAGTACAATGGAGTAAACATGCTGTCCATAGAGGAGCAAATGAAGGGCTAACAGTCCTAGCCTAGGGCAGCGTTATACACCCTGACAGCCGCCGGGAGGAAAGACCTGCGTAAACGTTCCCTTGAACACCGTAGCTGGAGCAGTCTATTGCTAAATGTGCTCCGCTGCCCAGTAACAGTCCCATGAAGCGGATGAGAGGTGTTGTTCATGATGGCTGTGCGCTTGTTCAGCATTCTCCTCTCAGCCACCACCTCCATGGGGTCAAGGCTCATCCCCAGCACAGTGCCAGCCTTCTTGATGAGTTTATTGAGCCTATTTGCATCTTTTGTCATGATGCTGCTGCCCCAGCACACCACAGCGTAGAAGATGGCCGCCGCCACCACTGATTCATAAAAAATGTGTAGCAATGTTCCACACACACCAAAGGACCTGAGTCTCCTAAGAAAATAGAGTTGGTTCTGACCTTTCTTGTACAGGGCATCAGTGTTACCAGACCACTCCAGCTTATCATCCAGGTGTACCCCTAAGTACTTGTAGGAATGTACGCCCTCTATGTCCTCACCCTGGATGGAAACAGGGTTCAGTGGAGACTTATTCCTTCGAAAGTTTAAAAAATCATTTCTTTGGTCTTGCTGGTGTTAAGCTGGAGATGGTTAAGATGACGCCACTCCACAAAATTGGTAATCAAGCTCCTATATTCCTCCTCCCTCCCCTCTCTAATACACCCCACAATTGCAGAGTCATCCGAAAACTTCTGCAGATGACATGTCTCAGAGTTGTACCTGAAGTCAGAGGTGTAAAAGGTGAACAGGAATGGAGCAAGGACAGTCCCCTGTGGAGCCCCAGTACTGCTAAAAATCTGTTCGGACACACAGCTCTGTAGCCGTACATACTGTGGCCTGCAGGTCAGATAGTCTATAATCCAGGACAGCAGGGGAGTGTCCACCTGCGCCGCCCTTAGCTTATCTCTCAGTAAAGGTGGATGGATGGTGTTAAAGGCACTGGAGAAGTCAAAGAACATAACTCTCACAATGCTCCCCGTCTTCTCCAGGTGAGAGTTAGCTCTGTGTAGCAGATAGATGACTGCATCCTCCACTCCCAGGTGTGACCGATAGGCGAACTGCAGGGGGTCCAGTGCTGTACTCACCAGGGTTCTGAGGTGGTCCAGTACAAGCCTTTCCAAAGTTTTCATTAGGTGTGATGTAAGTGCCACTGGTCTGTAGTCATTCAAGACTTTAGGGTGCCCCTTTTTGGGTACTGGCACCAGGCAAGATGTCTTCCAGAGCATCGGAACCTTTTCTAATCTCAGGCTGAGGTTGAAGATGTACTGCAGCACTGAACCCAGTTGGTCCGCACAGATCTTTAGCACCCTGGAGCTGACACCGTCAGGACCCGCTGCCTTCCCTGCATGGAGTCTCCTCAACTCCCTTCTGACCTGGTCAGCTGTGATGGATAGGCCGAGGAGGGCAGGGGAAGATGGAGTAGGAGTAGGAGGGATCACATGATGGGGTGACTGAGGACATGAAGAGGGTGTCTGGGGTGAAGGCCTGTGAGGTGAATGGACAGTGGACCCTGTATCGAATCTGTTGAAGAAAAGATTCAGCTCATTGGCCCTCTCCAGGCCTCCCTCACTCTGTTGGCCGCCGGACAACTTGTATCCGGAGATCTTCCTCATGCCATTCCACATTTCTCTCACATTGCTCTCCCTCAGCCTGTCCTCCATTATACAGCAGTGTACCGCAGAGTCATGCTGAGGTTGTGAGTTTGAGCCTCAGCTGGAGCAGTGTGGCCTGTGTATTTAGCTACTGAAAGCAACTGACGATTTTCTGGAGATCAGGTCTCAGTTAACATGAAAAGAAACAAGTAAATGTTTATTCTGTATTACACCCAAAGAAGGCTCCAGAGCCATGATTCTGAGTCTGGTAAGAGTAACACAGTTAAATAAATCATCAGTCCAGCTGTGGAACTGAGTGCCGGGTGGAAATAAAACCAATAACAAATAAAACAAATCAGACAGGGCCCTTTCAGTCTTCTCCATATATATCAGAGCCACATCACTGTTTCTTCCACTGTGGCAGTGAGGTCACTCAGGTCAGCCCAGGAATACAGAAACAAGGTGGACTGAATAAGAACTGGGTGTCCTGTGGATGTGAACAGAGCCAAATAATTTAAATGAAAAAGAAAGAAAAGCCCAGCAGTGACTGTCCCCTCTGTACTGAGCCTGGTGGACAGCAGCTCTTCCAGTTGAGTCCCTCAGACTCTGAGTCTGTCCCTGTGCAGCTCCAGTCCACACAGATGTTCCAGCCCCTTCAGCTGTGGCCCCAGTCTCTCTGAGTGGAGCTGACTGTGAGGAAGAGACTGAGACTCTCTAACAGCACAGTGGAGCTGAACTAATACTTATACACTGATACACCCCCAGTCTGAACAGAGTGAGGACACAGCTCAGCTCATCCTCCTTATTCTTATCGGTAGTAGTAGCAGTAGCAGTAGGAGGAGCAGTAAAATATTAGTAGTAGGTATAAATAGTAATAGTAGGTAGCAGTAGTATCAGTGGCAGGAGTAGTTGTAGTAATAGCTGTAGTAGTATTAGTAGTTATGCTGTATTTAAACTTTCCTGTTCAATATAGCAGAGCTCCTGTGTTACAGCCTCACCATAATAACTGCAGCAGCAGGAGCATAAGTGCAAGAGTCAGTCTGAAAAAGCAATGATATGATGATTTCTTTTAAAAATCTTTCCTTGTTTACACAGCCTAAAAGCGGTGATATTAGACAGAGCTTCACTGGAGCTGCAGGTCAGACTCTGCAGTGAGTCTGTGGTTTGTGCTCTTCTGAGCTCCTCCAGCACAGGAAGCCAGGCTGTACTGTGAGGCTGTGGCTGGTTCCCCTCTCTGTGAACTGGGCTCAGGGGTCACTGATCTGGCAGCTGTGGGCTCTGTTCCAGGTCAGAAGCAAGAAGCTTCTATTAACCCTTTCCAGGACCTCCAGCCCTTCAGTATTACTGTAGTGATTCATTATTTTTACTGTAAGTCAGCCTCCAAGCATCTGTCAGAAGTGTTTGACTGACAATTGAGCAATATGTGATTATCTCTTATTATTATTTTTACTTATTTAATGAACAGCAGTATTGCCACTCTTATGAGTATAATATGATTATCAGCAGCAGCAGACTGATGGTCGTGTCTACAATAGTGACTAGTTGACCAGTCTGTAGCTCTGAGCAGTGGGACTCAGATCACACAGAAGACCTGTCTGTGTGTGATTCCACACCAGCCCTGGAATTCAGCATCTCCCACACGTCTCTCATGGGGAGTCTTATAAATATAAAGTTAAAGAGAGTCTGATAACAGTTATACAGCTAGTTAAATAATCAAGCTGAGGAACTGAGAGCTCGAGTGGAAATAAAACCAAGAGATGCTCTTCAACCTCCAGGATCAGGAGTCTGATCCTCCTGGCTTCTATTCTGTGGAGATTCGTGTAAAACGCTTAAAAGCGCTTATTATAGAGACCTGTGCTCTTTCTCTTCTGCTCCACAGGAGTATGCTTTATAACGCATTAGTCTGTGAAGTAAACATTTTTTTTCTGTTTAATGAATTTCATTCCTCAGTATGTCATTCTTCTCCTCCTGCTGTTATGAATCGCTTCTCTTAACAGCCTGTGTTTTTTGGGGGGAGATGTTATATCTATAAGAAAAGCCCCCCAGGCTCCGGACAGGAGTCTCCTCCAGCCGAGACGCGCTCTGCTCTGTCAGAAAGAGCGCTGTGACGTCACAGACACCAGCCATAGCGCCGGGATCAGAGAGCGAGACCGCGGAAGAAGCGAAGAGCGCACGGAGGAGAGTTATTGATCACTTATCTATCGACAAGCAATTAATTCAACTAAAGAACAGTAGAAAAATCGATTAACTTCACTGATTAGTGAGCACTGATTCTTTTCCCGTTCTTGACCCATTTTAAAATCTAGAATAGAGTCAATATCGATTAATTAACATAGTGCATTTTGTGTTAATAATGTTCAATCCGAAATTAAAGAATTATTCATTCAAATTATTATTTAGGAATTGTATCTGAGAGCTAGAAAAATATATTCAAAGTTAATAAATTTGTGTAAGTAACAGTTTAAATGCATTTTCCATTTGTTTACAAATCATAAGTATGGTAACCATGGCGACACGCGGCACGTCACTGTGCCTGGCTAGGTCATAAAGAGTGGTGTGATGTCACAGACAGCAACTAATACTAATGCTAGTGTATTTATGTTAATATTAGTGAGAGTACAACTGGTAGTATTAATATTAATGCTAGTATTCATGTGAGAATGATGATAGCACTACTGATAGTTTTAGTTTTAATGGTCATATTAATGTTAATATTAAATTTAATTATAGTGTTACTGTTACAGTATTAACAGTAGCAGTAGTGTTAGTTTTAGTGATAGCATTACTGTTATTATAAGTAGTTTGTGTCAGTGTTAGTCATAATGATAGTGTAAGTCTTTTAATTTTAGTTTTAATGCTAGTATTCATGTTAATATTAGTGCAAATTATAGATTTACTGTTAGATTATTTACACTAGTGGTCATGTTAGTTTTAGTGATAACATTACTGTTATTATTAGTATTAGTAGTGTAGTAGTAGTTTGTATCACTGTTAGGGATATTGATAGTGTTAGTCGTAGTGATAGTGTTAGTGTTGTAATATTAGTGGTATTTGTGTTAGTGTTAGTTATAGTGTATTTGTGGTTATTAGTGTATGTAGAGTGTGTCTGTGAGTTTGTGGTGTTTGTGAGTGTGTGGTGTTTGTCAGTGTGTGAATGTGTGTCTGTCAGTGTGATATATCTGTCATTGTGTACGTGTGTGTCTGTTAGTGTGTGGGTGTGTGTCTGCAAGTATGTGGTGTCTATCAGTGTGTGGGTGTGTGTCTGTAAGTATTAGTAGTGTCTATTGTGTGTATCTGTGAATGTGTGCGAGTATGTGTGTGAGTGTCTGATTGTGTGTATAAATGTGTGTGGTGCCTGTGAGTGTGTGTTGTGTCTATGTGTGTGTCTGTGAATGTGTGTCTGTGAGTGTGTATCTGTGAGTGTGTGTAGTGTCTGTATGAATGTGTGTGAGTGTGTGGTTGTCAGTGTGTGAATGTGTGTGAGTGTGTGGTTGTGTCTCTGTCAGTGTGTCATAATATGTGTGAGTTTGTGGGTGTATATCTGTCAGTGTGTGTGTAAATGTGTGTGTAGGTGGGCTTGGGCTCCAATGCTGTGTCTGACAGAAGTGACCCATCAACAGGTGTTGAGGTCCAGAGTCGCTTGCGAATTTCTAGAGCACTTTAGAACTTTCTAGAGTCCAGACCAATGAACAGAAATCTGTGAGTGCTGTGTTTTTATCACTATTAGCGTATGTGGTGTCTGTGAGTGTGTGGATATGTGTGAGTGTGTGGGTGTTTGTGAGTGTGTGATGTGTGTGGGTGTGTGTCTGTATGTGTAGTGTCTGTGTGTCTATGTGAGTATTAATGATGATAGCACTACTGAATACTAGTATTCATGTGAGAATAAGTGATGATAGAGCTACTTTTAATTTTAGTTTTAATGCTAGTATTCATGTTAATATTAGTGATAATCATAGTGTTAGTGTCAGAATATTAACACTCATTGTCATGTTAGTTCTTTTGATAGCATTACTGTTATTATTGGTATTATTAGTGTACTACTAAGTTTGTGTTATTGTTAGTAATAATGAAACTATAAGCCTTAATTGCAGTGTTACTGTTGTAATATTAGCAGTATTTGTGTAAGTGTTAGTTATAGTGTAACTGTAGGTTAGAGTGTAGGTAAGACCCTGGCTGCCCTGTGGTGGCTCAGGGAGGGCCTGCGGGTCGAACTGGAGGGGCTGCTCTAGGTTGAGGAGAGCTGGATACAGACCTGGGATCAGAATGCGATGTCTTCCATCCAGCTGGACTGCCTGGAGTTGTACGATGTGGTCCTGGCCAAGTTTGGATCGGAGGCAGCATATGTGGGATTGGTGAGTCCCTGAAACCCCTCCCCCTTGTCCAGCTCACACTGTGGTATCAGGGCGGTACAGGGGCTGGGGCGATTCTCCTGACCCCCTCAGCTTTCCAAGATACCTGCGTCACCCCACTCAACCTGGAAATCTCCCAGCGGAGAGAGACAGGAGCTGGGCTGGGACTCTATTTCAAGTGGGTGGCTGAAAGACAGACCGCTTACAGATCAACACTAGGGGGCATCACAGAGTGAGCGGTGAGACTCTTGGTCATCGATGGCAACGTGGGGTTACTCCCCCTCTCTCTATTGGCTCTATTAACAGTGGGGAGACTTCCCCTCTCTCTATTGGCTCTATTAACAGTGGGGTGTATCTCTCTCTCTCTCTATTGGCTCTATCAACATTGTGGTGACCCCCCCCCTTCTCTTTTGGCTTTAGAAATACCACAGTTCCACCCCTAAGTTGCATCTCCTGTCTGGCACTGTGGAGGTATGATGATGATGATTCACTGTCTTTGTTCTCTCTCTCTGGTACAGGAGTTGGTACTGAGTTAGTAAAGTTTCACGGAGGATATTATAAGATATTATACCAAATCCCAAAATTAAAACAGTGAAGACAACAGGCTACACAATGGGAGCTCTGATAATGGAGGTTTGGTTTGACGGCAGCAGACATTGTCAGGACATCTTGCCTGAATCTCTCTTCATATTTTCCTGGGATTTTCCCTTCCAGGGCACAAGAATCAAGAAGCAGGATGACTACGAGGAGGCGAAGGAGACACTGAAGTCCTACTTTGAAAACACGAAAGTCAGGTGTGACTTCTCTGAGGTGGACAAGTGCTTCGCCAGTCTGCAGCCGACGTCAACGTCAACCTCATCCTGCAGAAGTACCTGGGAATCCCTGTAGCTGAGGTCTGTGAATAGCAGGTTTATTTTTTCTCTTTGTAGTTGTCTTAGACAGTCTGACCTGTTGCAGGCCTCAGCAGGAACAGAAAAGTCTTCTGTGTGTCTTCAGTCTCCACAGCCCAGGAGACGCATGATCCAGGTTGGTGAGGCTGTTGAAGAAACCAAGCTGTCCATCCCTCTCTCTCCTGGATCTTGGCGCCCCTGGGCCCTCCCACTTCGATCACCTGTGACCCCGCTGAACTCAGAGAAACCCCTAGTGACTGCGCCATGCTGCCCCCATCAACTCCCAGATGAGTTCCCTCCTCTAAGGAGCGTCAGAGCTCCTGAGCTTCTGAGACAGGTGAGAAGCGAACAGAACCTCTGTCCTTGAGTAGAGTCAACTGTACAGATTCTTATTGGACACACTGTACAGACTCACCTGTACAGGATCTTATTACAGTCACAATGCATATATTGAGGGTATATTAAGAATAAGAAGTCAAGAACTGACCCCAGCAGCAAAGACCTGTGTCTGCCTTCAGTGTCCAGGTGCAAAGAGGCGTGCTTTCCAAGTCAGCCCTGAAAAAGATGAAGAGGACAACATGTCCACCTCTTCCAATCCTGACACTGACCCGCCCCAGGTCACTACCCAGCCAGCTACCTGTCCCCAGACCCCTCCCTCACCTCCCTCCCATCACCTCCCAGGAGAAGACTGAGGTGTAGGAGACTAAGAAAAAGAGGAAGAAGAGGCAGAGGAATCAGGAGAGTCAGGAAGGTCCAAGTCCTGAAGACAGGCCTCCAGAGTTGCTGAAAGTCAGAGCACAGGTGCTGAGACACCTAGAGGACCCTGTAGCTCCTGTGATTCTAGGAGAGGTGAGGAGTGAACCTTTACTGTAGTGTCCAGTCAGTGTGTCTGTATTAACTCCTCTCTCTCTTGGTGCAGTGTTAATGTACTGGAGTGTCCAGTCAGTGTGTCTATATTAACTCCTCTCTCTCAAAGCAGGTCAGCTCCTCCCATTCCATCACCAAGATGCTGTGCTGTTCCGGGGTCGATGAGGATAAGAGCAACACTACAGAGCTGAAGAGATGGAAAGAGCCGCAAGGGGGCAAGAGGACAACGGCACCAGTGGAGAAAGTCAGGAGTGTCCGGGTCGGGAGGCACCGGTCCCTGAACACCCAGGAGCGGGATGAGGAGAGGAGGCAGAAGCAGGAAGGGTGGTTGATGGATCGGAGACAGGAGGTGCAGGAGGAGAAGGAGAGGAGGAAGCTGGAGGAGGAGAGGATGAAGGTGGAGGAGAAGAGGAGGAAGGTGTTTGAGAAACAGGAGAGAAGATGGGAGAAGGAGGGAGAGGACAGGAGGCAGATGCTGGAGAAGGAGAAGAGGAGACGGAAGAAGGAGGAGGAGCAGAGGAGGAAGACTGAGGAGAAGCAGGAGAGGAGATGCACCAAGGCAGCAGATGCAATTAGGAGGACCGTGAACAAGGAGGAGCGGAGACGTGCCCAGGAGGCGGAGGAGAACAGGAGGGAGCAGCAGAAGCAGGAGGTGAGATGGGAGAAGAAGGAGCAGAAGAGGTGGAAGGCCTACGTTCGGGGGCTGGAGAAACCCCTGCAGCAGGAGGAGGAGAGGAGGCAGAAGGAGAAGGAGGAATGGAGGCGAGCTCAGGAGGAGGAGAGGAGGAATCAGCTCATGGAGGAGAATAAGAAATGAGCAAAGGAGGAAAAGGAGAGAAGGAGATTTTGGGAAGAGGAGGAGAGGCAACAAGCAAAGAGGAAGAAGGAGAGGAGGAAACTGTTGGAGAAGCAGGAGAAGAAACAAGCAAAAGAGGAGAAGGAGAGGAGGAGAGTTTGTGAAAAGGAGGTAAAGAAACAGATGAAGAAGGAAGAGGAAAGGAGGAGAGTTTTGGAGAAGCAACAATTGAAGGAGAAGATGGAGAGGAGGAGAGTTTTGGAAAAAGAGTGTGCCCCAGAGTCCAGACTCTGTCAGGTGAGTTATTATAAATAAGATGCAGGAGTACACCCTGTACCAACTATCCTGTAAAACTATCAATTAAAAATGAAGGAGCTCTTGGCAACTCACAATGAAAATATCAACCCCAATGGAAAGGGAAACTTAAATGTTTGTTATCAATATGTATACATTGGACCACACAAAGGAGAAAAGCCACTGTGGACAAATCCAGACACAACATGAGACATTCTGACTGTTATTTACATTTCCCTACAAATCAAGAGAAATTAAGGGTCCTCGTCCTGCAAGAAGGGACGGCTTGTCGAAATATACAGCATCGCTACCTCACTTAAAACTGCAGAAATATTAACTACAGATTGTTACAAAGGCATCTGGGTTCACATGACAGGAAAGATGAAAGTTCAAACAATTCACACTTTGACAGGTGTGACAAAATGACATTAGAAAACTTATGATCATGAAATTCACTTCCTAAAATGATATCACAATGTTTTTGGACTGTGGGAGGAAACTGCAGCACCTGGCGGAAACTCCAAACAAACATGGGGAGAACATACAAACTCCACTCAGATAGAACAACAGGTCAGGAAATAAACACAGAGCTCCAGCACTGCATGGCAGCAATGTTAACCACAGTTGCACCTGTAAAATAAGTATACTTCCAAAACAGCAGCATATAGTGTAAAACAATATTTTGTAAACTTTCAGTCTGGATCTTTAAAAATTCATCTAATTTTTTGTCAGCTGAAAATGTTAGGCTGCCTGCTTTTAGGGGGGGAAATAATTTTTCAAATGTACATGTCGATATTAAAATAACATATTTCCACATATAAATACAATTATAATAAAATATACAAAAAAAGCCTTATTTTCTTTAATGATATGAGTTCTACAATACTGATACAGTATTGTACAAAATGGTATGATCTGAAGAATCGCCAGAGCACAATGTATCAATTTGGGTGATACTAACAGAAGAGGGACACAACATGTAAATCCACAAGGTTTATTTTCAACAACAAAAATGTGCTTGAAAATAATTTGACAAGGAGGAAACCTTACATGCATGGATACCAGTATTTCCCCAATAGGTTAAAATGCAGCAGGGAACGGTATAACAGAAGATCAGTGTCACTTGATATTGCATCACAGAGGCTGATCTCTTTTTCATCATATCCACCACTTCCAGAAAGCCAGTACACATAATTGTGAGGGTTTAAATTCAGAGGGAAAAATAATTCTCTAAATTAAATTTTATGCTGCACAGAGAGCCTCACATGTACGTGGTCAGGTAGCTCAGTTGGATCGATTGTCGTTCTAATAACTCCAGAGTTGTGGGTTTGATCCCTTACAGGCCAGGAGATCTCCTTATCTTTTGCCAAAACCATTTGATCTTTCAGTCCATGGTGAAATATATTGTGTTGAAAAGATGCCACAAACTGTAGACAAATGCTAGTGCTGCAGGTGAAGAGGAAAGCATTCAAAGATTTATGAGTTTCTTATGTGGAGCGAAGATAAAGTGTCACCATTTGCATATGTGAGGCTTCCAAATCAGCTCTCTGTAAAGACGCTCAAATCCAGCCTGATAAGTAAAAAATATTTTAGCTGGGGATCCTCAAATCAGGCGTGTAGAAAAGAGCACCGTTAAACACCATCGGGAGTGCAGAATATGTGATAAAAGTGTTCTTTAAACAAAAAGTGAAAATAGTAAATTTGTCTTTCACTTAGACGTTCATCGAAAGCTCAGTAAACGATAAAGCGTGTTTACTGAGCGAGAGACTCGTGTTCTGAATTCTCATCAGATTAACCGGTAATACAGCTACTAATAAAGGTTTACATTAATCTTAGTTATTAATAAATTACACTTTTATTAATAAAGACATGTACTGATCAAATTCATTGTGAATAGTTGTGGTGTCTAGAAAACAATTTTAGCTAAATATTTCAAGCGAGTGGTGAATACTGTATGTTCGTTACTTTGTGACCATATTATTTCCACTACATTCAGAACAGTTCAAAAGCGATCGACTGTTCCACTACTGAGTTACTTAAACCCTGTGAAGAGGTGGTTTAAGTTAGTCTCCTACATCAGTAAGATCTAATGGGCAGCAGATGTTATTTTAGGTTTGTTGCAGTTGAGAACAGGTTTAGTACAGAGCTGCTGACAAATTTCAGCAGCCAGGTTCGTAGCAATGACCCGTTGTAGGGACATTGCCAATCAGCCACAAGAAAAAAAAAAACATCATTTGTGCCTTTATTAAAAAAAAAAGGAAAAACAGAGTAGTAGTTTATGTGGTAATTTCAGGTACAATGTAAGAACTTAAGTTAACTAGTCCCACAGTAATGCGTGGGGTCCTATCAATAGAAAAAAAAATACTTGTAACCCAAAAACACAACAACCACAATGCAAGAAGCCTTCCGGGAACCTCGGTAAATCACTGTAGTAGTCTAACGACTACAGAAAATAAAATAAAAAAATACTTAACGGAACAACTTCAAAACAAAAATAACATTAAAAACAAATCTGGGAAACAACAAAAACAGAATCTAATGCGAGAGCTTTTTCAAGTCTTCGGTACCCCATCGTGCTCCCTTAGTCCCAGTAGACCTCTCGGCTAAGAAGATATCTCTCATCTATCTGTGTAGAGACCAGCAGGGGGTCCACAGCTGATGGGAAATTAAGTAGTGACCTGCATCAGCTGCAAAGGAAAAAGTATAGGTTTATTCCACGCTGAAAAGAGAAGGAAACACAACGTGGACCCTTCTTCGGGTGTGACGTGGAATAAACCTTTACCTGTTCCTTTGATGTTAATTTAGACCGGGTCTCCAGCAAATACCTAACAGGCTACAATCCCGTTAGATAAGGTGTTAAGGACGACCTATAAGTAGCAGTAACTAAAGTGGACAGTTGCTTTCAGTAGCTAAAGGCAGGCTACACTGCTCCAGGTGAGGCTCGAACTCACAACCTCGGCATGACTCCGCTGTGCACTGCTGTATAAGTACCGCGCGCTGACCGATTGCGCCACTGGAGCTGCGTACATTGCTTTCCCTTCACACACTGACGTTGCACAAACACAGTGAAAACGATTTCGGCATGTTTTCCGTCTCTCCGTGGGAGAAAGGGACAGTAAAAGAGCGAGGAAACTACAAGGGAAGAAAATGAAAAAATAGTGCTCACTGCAAAAGAGGGAGGAGAGAGATGGTCAGACAGGTAAATCAGCCCGGCGGATTTACACTACAAATTTGTCATTTGTAGTGACATTTATGAGTCTTCATCTGTCTGAAACTGTCCAGTTTGTATTTTCGTTTCAAAAATCCAGTAAACTTGAATAAGACAAGAAGGCACACTGCACATCTGCGGAACATCACGTCCGAGTTTACAGTGACATCAGAGATTGAAAGCGAAGTCGTTTTTTATTAAAAGTTCAAGGAAACCTGAATCTTTTCTCGAAGTATTTCAGAATCACAGTGAAATGTAGTACGATTGCTGCACAGATCTGCAGTCTGCAATTAGAATACGGTTTGTGCGTTGTATAAAATATGCCATTCAAAACTTTTCTAAAACTGCAGAGATACATTTCGGAATGCGTCTTCCTGTAAAAATAAAATATCTATTTTATTTGACGGGCGCTATAAGCAGAGTCTGAAGCCAGCTCCACAGAAGAACTATATTCAGTGGGCCAAAAAAAGTATTTCACTAAGTGAACAATTACTGTACATCATAATCATATTTGTTTTACTCCTGCCATTGCAATTTGTGCACAAAGATTTTTTTTATTTATTTTCAAAATATATTAGTCTTGATGGGAAAGAAAATTAAACTGTGGGCGCGGTGGCCAAGTGGTAAGGCGTCGGTCTCGTAAACCGAAGAGCGCGGGTTCAAGCCCCGTCCGTGCCTGGTTTACTTACCTTTATCTAAATCGTCAATTGTCTTGCAATGTAGAAATTTCTGTAATAATAAGAAAAGAACTGTCAGTAGTAGTTAATAATCCTTTGACAAAGCAACGGGCATCCTCCACTGCTTGTCAGGATGGCTGAGTGGTCTTAGGTGCCAGCCTCAAGAACTCAATCGTGTGTAGTGACAGTTGTTATTCACAACCCGGATTTCTATGGAAGCCCGTTTCCGCCAGGGAGTAAAAAAAAAACACGCTATGGTATCTCAGAATTCCGACTTAGTAAGTCAGAATTCCGACTTAGCAACTCAGAATTCCGACTTTATATCTCACATTTGCGACTTCGAAATAGCCCATATTTCATTGTCTGTCCTTTTGTTATTGTAACGGATTCGGGTTCTAGGGCTTGTGCCTTCGCCGCTCCCACCCTAGTTCGTGCCTCACTGCATTGGCTCGAACCCAGGTCTTATTAGCTGAGCTAAAGAAGACCTTTTTTAAGTAAAAAAGGACAGACAATGAGATACCATAGCGCGTTTTTTTTTTACTCCCTGGCGGAAACGGGCTTCCATAGATTTCCCTTCATGTTCATTAAGATGTGTAATTTGTATGTTGCTTATATAAGAACAGTTTCTTCAAAAGTTCTGTCAATTAACAGTGGAGAGCTAGCCGATGTACGTTTTCATGAAAACTCTCTTTAAGGGGATTACAAGTATCTTGAGCAAATCTGCGTCATATTTTAAAAAAAAGTTTAGCTCAAGATGCAACAGGAGTATAAATGAATTCTCCCGCCCTACATTCCAAGATATGGAATCTTATTTTTCTTGAAGTTTCTGATGTTGGTCGTTATTGGAAATTGCCCGGTGATATCGACTCAGGTAGTCAGTTGTTACGTGCTGTAATTCGATACATGCAAAGCATTTGTATTCCCTCAAATTATTAATAAGGTCAATAATGTATTAAACATTACATGCCACTTTTTCTCTAGATGATGTTCACGATGGAATAGTGAGAAAGGCGTGCCTAGATGTGCTTGAAACAGCACCTTACTATCATTTTAGTCCCGACCTGACCGCACTGAGCAATGGTACGACAGAGACTCCAACGGGTCGGTTTTCTCCTTTTACAGTTTTTGGGAAAAAAATAATCTGCACTTTTAAGCAAGTATTTTATTTCAAATTTTGCGTAAGTGTAAGTTTTTCTTGAAAAACGTTGTTTCAGAAAGAAACTGAGTTGACGGGAATAGCCCTCTCAGTAGAATATTGAACTTTTCATCTCAGCTAGTTCTTCTGTGGAGCAGGCTTCAGAACTCTACGTACAACGCCTTTGATGTCATTTTATTTTTACAGCAGCCGCATCCGGAAAGTTTTTTTTTTTACTTTTTATTTGAACAACAAAATAGATTCAATATAAACAAGAGCACTTATAACATCAGTAGAATCGTCAGGGGTACATAAAATAATACAATTACACTTTCTGAAAACGATTAAACTAGGTAAATCAAGATAAGGTCCGCACAGCTTTAATGTTCTTACATTTCGAAAGAGTCTGTAATTACCCCTTTTCGTCTATTTTGAACTATTCAAACTTAGGACTCGTACCAGACCATTTCACTCTACGTACAGTATATCTCATTTCGTAACGAAAATGTTTTTCCTGTCTTAGAAATGCTCTGGGCGGTATGTCTTACACAACGCACCTAAAGTATTCTAATCGTGGACTGCAGATCTGTGATATAGCCGAATTAGAGGGATCCAGCAATCGTACTGGATTTAACTGAGATTCTGAAATGTCTCTTGCAAAGGTATTCGGGTTTGCTTGAACCTTTAATAAAAACAGTGATCTGAGACTTCCTAGCTTTCAGTCTATAATCTGTAACTTAACTAGGATGTGATATTTCGCAGATGTGCAGTGTGCCTTTACGCTTGGCATGTTCAAGACTATTCGTTGCGTGAGCTCCTCACTGCGTGTCCTGTACTGTATTGTGATTTCGTTGAGATTATCTACGAGGAGTACAGCGACTAGAACGCCTTGAACTTTTTTTTCGGTATATAAAAGAAAACGCTAAAGCACATACAAAGTAACTAACATTTCCTATATGTAGGTTTTCTGATTATGTCTCTACTTCACTTAAATTCCTTAGTTACAGGCGATTTCTTTCCGATATTTGTTCTGGCGCGGTTATTGATCCCATACTAAAGATTATTTTTATAAAGAACATGTCACCTGCAAACTGGTATCGGGAAAGTTTTATAATATTACTTTTTAAATTTATCATAACCTATATGATTTCTTACCAGCGTGGAGCTCGAATTCACAACCCCGAGATTAAGTGTTTGGTACTAGTTGCGCCACAGAAAATTATTTTCTTATTTATATTAAATACTGCGGCTCCTGTCATTTTCTTCTCGTCAGAGAAGAGGTCGGTCTGGTCTCCAGATTATCAACTATAAGATCAGACCGTGCTCCTTTGTAAAGCAGTGTTGGTTCACATTACTTATATGGGGCAACACATCAACTCGATGATCGTTCGCTGTACACGCATGCCCCCCTTCACTGAAATAACATAGACGAAGGAAACTCTCTTGTCTTGGGCTGCTGTCACCCGGATTCAAAGCGCGGGTATTGCGGTCACAGCACAAAGTACTGACCACTATACCATCGCGGCAAGCTGGGACAGACTATCGTTAATTTTATTCAAATGCTCACAGTCTCTTTAATCTGATGGATTCATATACCGTGCTCATGAGAAAGTCACAAACCTGTCATCTACACACTGTTCCCAGAGCTGGATAGGTGATTCCAGATTCTACAGCTCTCTAGCAATAGTGGAAATCAGGCTACAGAAATGGAGAAAATCTCTTCAAAATGTGGAAATATATTCCCGAGACGAGTCCTTTCTCAAAGGTCAACTCTGCTTGCAAGTCACCCCTCCCCACATCGCGCAGTGTAGCGGTTATAACCTTCTATTAACACACCAAAGGGCTTCAGTGAGAAAGCGGGCAGAAACAAAGCGATCTCTTTTATTTATACGTTTCGCACGCCTGACGGGGTTTTACGTTGCTCTTTTCTACACTGAACTGATCATTTGGACATCGTAAGGCAAGAGAGACACATTTCTATGTAATCAGGAAACCAGGAATCCTAACCGTTAGCCCGTTAGTGCCACAGAGAAAAAAAAAAACGTTTCAACGAGATAAAATTGCAGGATTAACACATTTTTTCTTTTTCGTAGCGCTTGTGTTTTGTTTGATTTAGCAAATTTTATACACTTTATTTCTGACACATGACTAGAGTATATTTAATACAAGAGCGTGAACAACAATTTTCATCTACCGTATTGTAATGTTTTTTAAAAAAGCAAGTTAAATGCATATATAGTAAATGTTTTTTTTTCATATAATAGTGTTTATGGTCTGAAAAACGTCATTCATTATTTAACGGACATTTGGTACAATAAAAAAAATTCTCATTCACGAATGTTAACATTTTTTACAATAACGTGTTCTATTGTGATCTTGCGCCCCATGCAGCAATATCACCAGACAGTTTAATGGTCTGTCGTCCTTTTCTGGGTTTTATTCTGTCTTCAGATGCACCACATGTATTTTTAAAATACGTATTCTGACAATTCTGGTGCAGCGAGGCATTCTGATTAATTCAGATTCACTCTTCACGTGTGTTATAGATATCATATAATGTTTTTGTATCCACGCAAAACCTCGCATGAAAGTGAAGTTGATAAACTTTGCTTGTGACATATTTAACAAGGCACAGTGCCAAACTATTAAAATACATCAGAAAAGTACCCGAACTCATCTAATTCATGTATTTGAAACGAACGGATGGGAGACTTTAATATGGCGTTCTGGAAATTCACTTTACCGGGGTAAAGTTAGCTTGAAGTTCGAAAACGATTTTGGCACGCCTGTAGCGTTTACACGAAACCTCTTAGAGTTGCGAGAATACTACCTTTGTGTATAAAATACATTGTGAATGCTTTCTCAGCCTTTATTTTTTCGTTTTTATGACATTTTTTTGACCAAGCACGAATATTCTTTTGTCGATATCTTCGCAATGGAAGCACAGAACGCCTTCAAACCAAATGCATTTTAAAGACCACGACTTGTGGATATTTCCACAGCCTTTACACCAAACTATCAGTGAGCTAATTATCTTTTTTTAAACCTCCGGCTTTTCATCGATGCGTAATTACGCACTAACTGGAACCCGGGGTACCGCTGTGTGCACACGTTCACAACGCGAGAAATACTGTTCAATACGGCTTCGTGCGAAAAACCCGTATATGACCATACGAAACAGAACAGCGCAGTCTCCAATTACCCAGACTGTAAGCACGGGAATAAAGTTTTGTTTGATTTCTGAAACCCTTCCTTTACGTCCTGTTTTCATTCAGGTAAGGGTCAACTATATTCACAATACTACTGACAGCAGGAAGATTAAAATATTCTTTACTCAGCAGCTTATTAAAAACAGCTCCCATGATGTTCAAACCGACACTGACACAGCTAGGTGTTCTGAAACTCTTTTTCTCGTGCTTTTATTTAATGTGGCACAATGCACTGGGATAGCGGTATTCTGTTCACCAAAACCAGAATCACTTGGGACTCCGGGGGGATCGGTGTATGCAAAATATGAATTCCTTATGCAAGAATTTGTATATGGTCAATATAGTGATCATATCTTATCAGCAGATTGTCTCCAAGGAACAAGTAATAGGTTTATTCCATGCTGAAAAATTATCAAATGATTGATGAACCCAAGTGATTCTGGTTTTGGTAAGCTAAAGGACAATGAGCTTCACGATACCAGGGGGACAGTGGGTGGTCAAGTCTCCCCTAAACAATGTCTCTTGTCAGATTATGATGTCAGTGCATTTAATAATGTTGTTGAACTCTCTTTAGCCCAAATACAGAGGAGCCCAGACCCAGAATATTACACATACTGACAGAGAGTGATCTCATTATGTGTGTTTGGATTTTAACAACTATTATTATTGTTTGCTAGAACCAAAACAATCTATGTTAGACATTTTCATCTTCAGCCAAAAAATACAAACTTGTGTACGTAGTGTGGTTCAGGTTCTTGTCCCATCCTGCTCTTGGTCCAGGTTGAAGGGTTGCACCGATTCTGAGTCTTGTTAGCTGGTATGGATGGGTTTGGGGGTGTTGATACCAGAGTGGTCCAGGAGGGGGGTGCAGGTGTTTCGGGGGCATTCTTGTTTTTCTATGAGTTCAGGTTGATTCTGTTGGTTCTGTCACGAATCTCCCTCACGCAGGCAAGCGCTCCCGCATTCCCACGAGCTCTCCCCATACCAAACGTGCACACATCAATCAGTCGTCTACTTAAACCCTCATCTGTCCCCCGGTCATTGCTCACGATTGAGATTCTCTCCCGGAGCTTACCTACTAACTACGCCTTTGCCTTACTACGACTTCTCCCCTGGACCTCGACTCCGCTTTTCCGACTACCGCTTTAGCCACTCGATTTTGTACCTTCGCCTGTTTTAAGCTTTCTCTGATCCTGACCCCAGCCTGTCTCTTCGTTTACGCCTCTGCCTTCTGAATCCACACCGATGCAACTTCTACGCCTTCCCGGACTCCGACCCCTGCCAGTCCCTCAACTACGCCTTCGCCTGTCGATTCTGTGCCTACGCCTGTACTACGCCTTCCCGGACTCGGACCCCTGCCTGTTTACTCCAACTACGCCTGCGTCTCGCGCCAACCCTACCAAGGGCACCGCATTGGATCCCTATCCTCAGCAGTCAACCTTCAGAAAATCATAAAAACGGTTTGGGGGCCTGTCTGGTGTGTAAAACACTTGGTTTCAGCAGTGTGGCTGTTGTATTTGAAATGCTATTGAGCCATGAAGACGACCCACCTGTCCCAGTGTATTACCTGTAGTGTTCTCTTCAAAAAATCATAAAAAAATAAAGGTTCCACAACCCAAAACAAAGCTGGGAAAAGTCAGAGGACCTGCTTAGTGTGCAAAACACTTACTTGCAGCATTGTGGGTGCTGTGGTTTAAAAGCTATTAGTTTGTGAACAGAATACCTCTATCCCAGTGCATTGTGCCACATTAAATAAAAGCACGAGAAAAAGAGTTTCAGAACACAAAGCTGTGTCAGTGTCGGTTTGAACATCATGGGAGCTGTTTTTAATAAGCTGCTGAGTAAAGAATATTTTATATAAAGTGCTAGCTTAAGGCTCCAGTCTCTTTGGGGGTGTGGGTTTGAATCCCACCGCTGCCAGATGCTTCTGTGACCCTTTTTCTTCTGACTTGGAAAGCAATCAGTGGAATTTTGTTTTGACAGTCTCTTGAGAACCTAAGCAAAGTTTTTAGAGATACTTTGTCAGCTTGACATCAAGGCAGGAAACAAAAGCTGTATTGCGTCCTCTCAACCCAAATGCGCTTTGCCACCTTTAGCGTTATGCAGGGAACAACGTCTGCTGAGATCACTTTCCAGTCAGTGCAAATCGTACTGTGTTTTAATGTCGGTTGTGCTGGCGTACTGCTTCTGTCTGTGAAGCTTTAATGTTCTGCTAAGAGTTAAGAGGAGTGCTTAATGTTAAGAGGAGTGTATGAAGGTCATAATGGAGGGAGGACACGCGCGTTTTAATAAATCTTCTTCTGGATTTATATTTCGGTCTTTCACCTTTTAATGCATAGCTTGGCCGTAAATCTTTACTCGATTACAGGCACCCCAAACAGTTTTTAAGGCAGAAATCGAAGCCTATTTGACTTTCTGCTAATAACGTGTAAGTGTTCACGAAACATTTCCCTGCCCATCATGTGCCCTCAAACTGGTTTCTCCATTTTCCTCTTCCTGTCATTGTCAGTGGGCACAACAAGACGGGAAAAATGCAAGAGAGGGAAGAGAGAGCAGCTGTCAGGAGTGGGATTTGAACCCACACTGCTACTCAGAGACCAGAACACCCAAGCATTGGAAAGACAGGAGTCTTTGAGTGTGACACCTTAGACCACTCGGCTATCCTGACAAGCTCCTTACATCACTTTGTTAAAAGCACCAGTAGTTCACAAAACTGAGAAATGCTTTGCTGGAGAAGCGCCACGTTGTCTGTTGTTGCCTAAACAGATCGCGGAAATCAAATATTCGGATCGATTCAGAGTGTGCTTTACAGCCTTTGTGTAATACTTTAAATTGTTTAAAAAAAGTGTGCACTGTGTGCTACATTTAGGACTAGTTAGTGTGGTAGAATATGGAGATCATCTCCAGCTCTGAGCTCAACCGCAACAGGAAGTCATGCTGAACAAGTGAGAGCCTAGCTGATCGTGTGCTCAGTGTGGTGCTCAGGGCTCAGGAGTATTGTTGTGGTTCTTATTTGCATAAACTGCAGGGGCTCTAAATCAGCACATTTCAATTTATCTGTTCAGTAAGTTAAAATGCAGGACACGTTAAAATAGGATTATTACTTTGTCTCTGTCCCGTTAACTGAATGTCCCTTACATTTTTAAGGACACATACCTACTAATGCGATACTCATTGCAAATAGTCCCAAAACAAGCACGTCCGGCAGCTGTGGGGTTGAAGGTGAACATGTATCGTATTGTAATGGCTTCTATTTCCATTGGTGAATGAGACAGATTCACAAGGAGATCCTTCACGCGATTAAGCAAACACATTGCCTTTTCTGTCTGATGTAGAGGCTACATTTGTGTCAGCAGTACTATACAGGTAAGTCGAATACACTTTCAGGGGCTGCATCTGTAGCGCTTCATCTAAGAGGATTGTTAGAGCACAGTTACATTCACCCACCCAACTTATTCTTTGATCATTTAAGACGATTTTTTTACTTTCTCACACGGTTACATTCGCCCACACAACATATACTATTTGAATGTCCAATGGCTCAATAACCCCGTTTTCCCCTGGGAACCACCAGTGTACAGTCCCATCCCATTCAAAAATATAACAGATATACTCAATTGATATATTCAATTAACAAATATAAAAAGATATTATGAACAAGAGAACTCTTGTTCATATAGATCCAGGTTTACACAATTAATTTCATGCATACTCGAAGTGCCTGAAGTCTTGCTCTGCTGTTTTAAATATACCTCCAAAGCGTTTAGTTGTGTTAACTACCAAATTATTCGAACTAATTTAACGTCATATTCAGGAAATTCAGAGGAAGTCCTCAGACTTGTCGTGGCTGTTGAAGAAGCCACCGGTTGAATCTCACCCGGGATTTCTTGAGAGATCGTTCAGCGAGCGAGTCCTCCTTCTGCACTCCACACTGAGCTGAAAGCTGCATCGTATAAAATATCCATGGTACAACTCGAGAAAAAACTGAAGGACTAAACAACGACTTTTGATGATTACAAGAGATTCAAGAAACACAACCGTCCACACACGGGCTTGGATCCTGAACGCTTAAGTTAAAAGACAAAATGAAGGATACGAATTGTAAACTCTCTTCACGTCTTACAGTTTATGAAATAAAACAATTTCTTACTTTCTTAATAATTTCTTACTGCTGATAGACGATTTATTGCATTTGAACAAAATCACAATTACAAACATTTTGGGTTAAACTGTTATTCACATACTCTAACGGAGAGAAACGTTAGTGTCTTCAGGTGTGTGAGCCCATTTAAAAAAAAAATAAATAAAAGTTATATGAATTTAATTGTTCTACTTTTAGGCTTGCATAGCCTTATGAATATTTCGGTTAAATCTTTTTTTCTGTAGTAATTTCAGTTGATATTAATATTAGTCATGATTTACAATTTTCGGACATGGTTCATCTTAAATAATTTTGTAGTTTCAGTTTTGGAAAATCGCACCCAGAATCTACCAAAACTGGTAATATTCATATAATGTGTAATGCAATAGCAGCATTTTGGGTGGGAAAACAAAAAGTATTTCTTGGTATGAATCCCAACACTTCATAAGCGGCGTTCGAGGACTTCTCGCTTCAGATAAAGCTGTCAATACATCATAGATTTTTACTCAATCAATATCAGCAGTGTTATCGCTACCGAAAGCTAAATATAGATCCTGGTAATACTTTGTGAGATCTTTGTAAGAAAATCCAAAATACTACAGAAGCAATCAAATGTATACGTTTCTTTTGGATCAAGAAGAGGATAATTATGAGACTCAAAATATGCCTGTCTTTTCTTTTTTCGAGGACAAATGGATTATTGAGGTGTAAAGATGGGTTCAAAACCAAAATCATCTGCTGTTTCTTTGATAGTTTCTTCAAATCCTTCAACTGATCATCGATATCAATGAAAAATATTATACAAATTGTGGTTTTCTGTTAATTGCCAATTTTATTGTAATTATATCTTCGTTTACAGATGTCTTGCATGTAGTCCTCAGCTTAAATGTTTTAAAAAGTACGACAAAAGTACAATATGCTTAACAACATTTATGGTTATATCTATAATAAAATGAAGGTAAATAAACCAAGATATTAAAATACAATTTTACAATACTAACCTAATAATGCTTGTGAAGTTTTCCAATACATCCGAACTGTAATTTTGAAATATTATTGCTGAGAATGCAAAGAGAGTACAACGATCAAATTCAATGAGTGAAAATACAACAGTAGTTCACTAAACTGAGTTTCTTCCCTGAAATGATTTGCTTGCGAAGCACTAAGCAGCCTTGAACGGATCGTGGAAATCAAATATACAGATGGATTGAGAGTGTGCTTTCCAACTTTTGTGTAACATTTTCTTTTGACAGGGCGGAGTTGTTTTCACAATCTGGGTTATATTAAAAGGAGTAACGTCAGTGTAAAAAAGCTTTCCTTCTAATAATTTTGGTTTCAAGATCGCAATATAGTGTGAAACATACAGATGCAGCCATTCAAAATGCGTGCGTTATTTTGCGGCATACCCCGGTGGGCGTGTCGCGGCATCACGCAGTGTCACGCAGTGTGACGTGGTTAATCGCGCGTCATTTGACGCTCTGCCGGAAACTATCCGGCGTCACCTTGTAAAACCGCCAGGGGGAGCTTAACCTCTCATGTACAGCATTTGAGCCTTTAATTTTGAACAGTGTATTACAGCATGTTAATCTTCAGTCATTAAAATGTTGGTATATTTTATGAAAGCAAGATTGCTCAGTTGGACAAAAGTACACAACCTACCTTTATCAGAAATATTTATGCATCAAAGCCTTTACCGAAGATATTACTAATAGTATTAATAATGGATGACTTTGGACAAGCTGTATACTCAAAGTATAATTTCTTTAGCACATTTGTACAAGCACTTGGAATCTGTCCAAACCATACTTTGTCAGGCATTTTGTTTTACTTCAACGGGCATAAAAACTTCCTTGCTTTTAACAGGGCGTTTCATAATTTCTAACTACGAAAATGATTTAAAATGCGACACCTATCATTCAACTAGAGCTTAAAATATCACAAGGAAAAATACACACCGGTATTCCATTTCTCCCTAAACATTGTAAGCTTCGAAGTCTTTAACTAACGTGATACCGGAGTCAACAAGCATACTTTTAGAATTTGATTAAAAGGGAATATAATATGGAATCGCGTATCTCAAGAATTTAATAACGGTATGATTATATCCGTGTACTGCGGCAGGGCTGTGTAGGGCTGTTTCGCCTGCCTGCTCATGCGAGCTGACTGTAGCCGACTGGTCTAGGTGCGTGCCTGCCAACGGGCAGGTTGTGTGCTCGAATCCAGCTGGTGCTGAACCTTCCAGTTTTATTTATTTATTTTTTAATCGCGTAACATATTACCGTATGCAAACTGTACTGTATACAGTATGTATATGTATATTTAATGTCTTAACTGTGCCCGTTTAATTGAATTTTAAAAAATTATTTAACACGAACATTAAGCTGTTTACATCTTCCGCCTGAGAACAGTCACCCGTTGCTACCCAACGCAGAATGGTGATTGGCTGACACCATCTGACACCCCTCTGATTGGAGAAAAAAGACGTGCTAGTTTGCTATACATACTGTAACAGGAAGAGGATTTCTTTCTATTCAAAACGTGTATTTTAAAAGTTTAAGAAGTAAAAACCTTACAGCGTACACAGATTTCTAAACTGATCAGGATCGTTATCTTTGTCTTATGCATAATAATATTCACCGCTCTGTGCAGCAAATTAATAATAAACTTTATTTTATATAGCGTTTTAAACGAATAAGTAATTAGATTGCTCATAAACCTAATCACTTGCTTTTTCTTTTTATTTAGGCTCAGATTTCAACTATAGATCGTATTATTAATAACCATAATAACAACCAACCAACAAAAACAACCATATAAACATAATACCAACCAAAAACATAGATAACAACCACAATACAAAATCAAATATATCAAACCATTTTACTCTCGCAAAGTCCTCCAATTATCATAATCCCGCCCCTTATGCAAAACCAAACCTTCCTCCCATCCCAGTTTATCCTGTTTATCATAAACAAAATCCACCTCAATTTTCAACATAAAGCATTACACAAAATCAATACCTCAACACTCCATACTCAACAATGATAATTCACAAACAGCCAGAACATGTAACTACACATTCCCAAACAGACCTAATTTCCATAGCCCCGCCCCTTATGCAAAACCAACATCCCTCCCCTGTTCTCTCTCTCCCCTGGCGGTTGTAATTGTTTTTATTTTCAAATAAATTTTAGCAAAGTCATGCATTTTAAAAATCTTAAGATTTTTATATTTATGTCTTTATTTAGTGGTTTCATTAGTGACAAAGGCTAAACTTTCTTGGAAAAATGTCTTTTATGTAAACCATGTTTGCTATTTATTCATTCAGGGCTAAAATATGTTCATTGTATTCTAATGAAAGAAGGGTTCCTTTCGCCGTAGTCGGGAGCCTAGCCTTTAACTAGTAAGTACTGTACTTACTGGGTTTTTGAGGGGGGGGGGAGAAAAATCGTTTTCCCAGCCTAACAGTATTGTTTTTAACCTGTAAATTTGCTGGACAGAGAGGTGAACATTATCACACAGAAGACAAAGATAGCGATTTACGTTGCATTGTGTATCGTGCTGCTTTAATACAGTTTTAAATAATTGGAAGTCTAAACAGTATCAGCTTTATTTATGGGTTTTAAATAAAGGTGATTTAAACGCGATTTAAATCAATATAAATGTTTATATTGTAACGCATAGGTGACTATTCATTGTTATTAAAATGACTTAAATTCGATCATGTTGTGATATTTAGAAATATACATTTGTTTGGTGCGAGTGAAGTTTTATTTAATCTCTGAGCCATACTGATTCTTCTGGAAGCCAGTTTCCGCCAGGGAGTAAAAAAAAACACACTATGGTATTCTCTCCAATGCAGTGCAGTTAAAAACATACCTCTGATGCTGCTCCTAAATGAATATCGTTTATGACCATCAGAAGCTTTATGCTCCTTTTCTTTTTTCCAGTGGATTGAACAGGGAGAGGCATTTCATGATGTACTTTTCACTGATGAAACAACAGTGGCTCTGGAACAGTTTTCAACCATGTCGTTTTATAAAAAGGGGAGATATGTACACGTTACTGAAGCTAAACGTTTAGCCTTTGTCACTAATGTAAACACTAAATAAAGACGTATAGAAATCCCTACGTTACAGACTGTATATGGCTGGTATTGGTAGTTTAAAGAAAAAATACACACCAGTATTCCACTTTCTCCCTAAACATTTTAAGCATCAGAGTCTTACATGTGGTTATTTATTGCATAATTTAATTTTGAAAGCCACTGAGACATCAGGTACTACTGTTGTATGGTACAAGTGTGGTACTTTTAGGGGTACCACGGTACAGAACACTAGTTATTTAAATATGATTGATAGATAAATAGGCCCACTTTATTCATCCTGAAGAAGATAGAAGACATCCTGATGTCTTAACACAGATACTACAGTGCTTAAGTACTACTCACGTATATGTTTCTAGGTTTATATTATGCATTTCATACGGTCAAATTACTTTTGAGCAACTAATAAGAAGCGCGAAACGGTATGCGTTTTAGTTTCGTTTCGTGCTGGGACCCGTGGATTGATTAGAGATATCAAGTACATACAAGTCATTTTTTAAATGTTGTAGTTCGTCTTGAAAAAATGTTACGAGTACATCATCTATCAACAATTACACAGGTTCTGTTTCCATATTGCGGATTTTGGTTACGTAATATTATGTTCTAGATTTCACGTTGTGAATATATGATTTGGGCAAACAGAGCCGCAAAGAAGTACATTATGGGTGGTTGTTTTTTTTTTGCAGTTTTATCTAGAACAAGCGATGCTTAAACCTTTGTCTGATTCTTGTGAAACTATCCACACGACAGTTACAGTACCTAGGAGTTGACTTCAGTGATGTCACTGATGGGATGTTTCTAAAAATCCATCCTCTGTAAAACGTCTTCTCTAGTTGTCCTGCATATGTATTCGCTAATGAAGCTGTGTGTTCTGAGCCTGGATCTCTACATTTGTGTATGAACCAGCTTAGAGGGCTAAAGACAGCTTGTGTTTAAATTGAGTGTAAGGCAATTTATGCTTCTAAAGTCATGGTCAGCATTTTTGTACTGTGCTGTAAACTTGTTCTGTGCCAAGTCACATTATTTTATAGCGTTTTTATAGCGTTATCAAATCCGGTGGCGCGGTGTTAGTTTCCTGACTCCCATGTCACATGGTCTGTGATTGAAACCTGTAATACCGGTTTAATTCGTCACAGCCAGCACTCCGGTTGTAAAGTAGAAGCAGGCGAGATTTCCAGCGAAAAACACCTCCCCCTTCTTCAGGTGTGAGGGTCTTCTGCTCAGAATGAAACGCTAAAATGTAATGTAAGCTCTGAATGGGTTCAATTGTGATTTGGGCTTGATTAAGGTCGCTGCCTTTCATCTAAAACCCTACTTGAATCCTTCTAAACTAAAAATCAGTGTTAGTGAGTTCTAAATAAAGAGGTATCCAGGTAACAGTGAAACGGGCGGACAGTCTGGGGAGATCGCCCGTTTTCCATGTAAATAGTTCCCTGGTTCCGCACCCCTTGGTGTTTCTCTCGCTCTCTCTCGGGTCACCTGATCATTAGCTCGAAAGATTTGAGTGCTTTGTGTATATTCTAATGGTAGTGGGGGCAGGGTGTGTGGGAACAGGTTTGGTTGAAATTGCATTGGAGATCTATGTTCTTCACACCTGAAACATTTTCTCTGAAAGCATTTTCTTCGCTGTTTAACCGATCTTGTTACAGCATGTTACAGTTTACTATTATTAACCATATTAATTTTAAGTGCTTAATGTAAAATCTTGTAAAAATATATTTTCATTGTTCAAATATACATTAAGTCTGACTATCATATAATAAGTTAAATACAAAACTAAAGAAAAAATAGGGTTAAATATAATTCAAAATATTTTGCTAACAATGTTAACTGTTTATGAATAATAAAATGTATTAGCTAAGGAGTAGGATGGCACAGTTGTTAGTATGTTTTTTGTTTTGTTTCTTTTTCATAAATACAACAGTAGTACCTGATGTCTCAGTGGCTTTCAAAATTAAATTATGCATGCAAACCTGTGAACTAGAAAGATAACTAAGATATTCATCCATTTATAATGGTGGCAAAGTGGTTAGCATTGCTATCTTGCAGCACTGGGGTCCTAGGTTCAATTCCTGCCATCCTGTGTGTGTGGGGTTTACATGTTCTCTCTGGGTTACATGGTTTTTCTCCATATGTGTGATATGACTCCCTCTCGCACTCCAAAACATACTGGTAAGTTAATTAGTTTATGGGAAACCTGGCCCTGGTCTGTGTGTGTTTGTGTCTGTCTGTCCTGTGATGGACTGGCACTATGTCCAGGGTGTATTCTGCCTTGTGTCCGTTGCTT
Source organism: Atractosteus spatula (assembly GCF_055471065.1). NCBI lineage: Eukaryota > Metazoa > Chordata > Actinopteri > Semionotiformes > Lepisosteidae > Atractosteus > Atractosteus spatula. The sequence continues at coordinate 86,975 of NW_028296900.1, read as the reverse complement.
ACTGGGATAGGCTCCAAATCCTCTGTACTGGATAAAGAGATTAGAAATGGAAGTAAAGGCACTGTGTGGATGGAACTATACACAGTGTTAGAAACCCACTATGAAATGGCAGCATCTCACTGAGAATAAAATATTTTATACTGCTGGCTTAAGGAAACAGCCTTTCCACCTCTCTTGCACATCAGTATCCATACCTAGTTATTTAAACAAATTGCCTCTAATTATAAACATCTTAATATGCTGGCTCTGTGGATCCGCATCAGCTATGTTTGCCCATTCCTTCAGTTCATGTGCATCCAACACACAGTTCAATGCCAGCAACTACACATAATCTAAAATACAATCCTTATTTCAGTATCTATGTAAACATATAGTCTGTTAACTTCATCATCTTCATCAAAAGTATGCCTAACCCCATTAGGAAGTGTTCTTGTTATAAGTGTATTCCTCAGCTTTCCCCAAACTATCTTCTTCTTGCCAACATCTCTAGTCTTTTATCCTGCAATAACTCAGCCAACACTTAAATCTCCAAAAGCTGCTTGTGTTAATTTCTTTAAATCACAAATATCATGTGTAAATACTGGCCATGTAATACTCTGCATTGTGGAATAATAGTTTATTTTAAAGGGAACTAGAGAAACTAAGAACTAGAGAAATCAAGAAAGGCTTTTTTTCTAGAATTAATAAATGCACATCCTGTTCACTGGGGAAATTAAATCCACACTGAGCAATCTTCAATATGTTCAGAATATGACAGCAAGAATCCTATCAGGGATGCATTACACCTGTTTTCAAGTCCTTGCACTGGTTACCTATCAGATTTCGAGTCAACTTCAAAATCCTTATCCTCCTTATATACTGTCCTACAACTGGTATTATTGATCTCCGAATTATTGTACTTGACATGACTTCATTCAGCCTTTCCTGAACGTCTATGACAGGCAGAGAGAGTGCTGTTTCTGGTGCGATCTTTTACAGCTGACATTTCACTGTTTTAAACGAACAAGAAATTAGATTGCTCATAAATCACCTATTCTATATAAACACAGCGTAATTGCCCTCCGAAAATCTTCTTTTTCTTGTTCGTTTTAGAGACCTTGATCGAAACTGATTTTAGATGTCAGAAAGGATTTATTTTCTCTGTATTTCCTACATTGCTTTGTCGAGATTTTAACTTTATATCTAACTTTATATCTAGGCTCAGATTTCAACTATAAATCGTACAGTAATTAATAGCAGTAAATACTGATGTTTATACATAAAAAAGTCATGCCTTGGAGTATAGACCCCCAAAGGAATGCCATAGACTCAAACTGCAAAATAAACACATACAGAAAGAAAGTATTTGTATTGTAATTGCAAATCCTGGTACTGTATGAGTGATTGGTATGACTTTCCTCATTACAAATCTCTTATTAGAATTTAAATTTCTCTGTAACTCCAGGTCAGAACAGAGAAAATGTAACTGCCTTAAGGAGTTTACGATTATGAAAAATAGAAGGATAAGCATGATACGTATGTCTTCTGTCATTTTCTAAGTCATGTTACTGAGCACCAAATCTTATTGAGAATATGAATCCATTTAAGGTTTATACCATTAAAGTAACGGTTTATTCCATGCTGAAAATGTTTGTACCAGACTTTTTTGAGGCCTGTTTAATTGTGTCTGAAGTCTGATGTTGTAAATTTTATTGTTAAAAAGATCCATGAAAATGTCACTACTAAAGTTAGCTGGTACTGTTGGTACTGTAAGTGGCAAGTAGAGCTCATATTTTAGATTTTGTGTAGTTGCTAGCGTTGAACTGTGTGTTGGATGCACATGAATGAAGCGACGGACACAAGGCAGAATACACCCTGGACATAGCGCCAGTCCATCACAGGACAGACACAAACACACACACACACACACCAGGGCCAGTTTAAATCTAACCTCAGAACCTTTCTTTTCAGAAGACTTAGTGTCTGTATCTGCTTCATTTTCTAATTTTGGTAGCACCTCTACCTGCTTGTCTTTCTTATATGCATTTACTTTGTAATCTGTGGTCCTTTTATCTGTTTTTACATCTACTGTATTGCTTTGAGATGCCACCTTTAATGGTGATATATCAAATAAAGTTTTTTATGATTGTTATAGGGAAACATGATCAGATTGTCCCTGGTTCAGAAAAAAAAGATCTAAAGTATACTAGTTTGTCACTCTTCTAATTCCCTTTGCTAAATGACTTTTCATACTAATCTGATCAATCTAACTGCCAGTTTTCTGTGCTTTCTCTATCCTGCTAGATTTGCAATTATTCTGAAAATTTTCATCTTGAAATAACTCATTTCTAAATACCTTTTTCACTGTTAACATCTTGCAGCAACTCTGCGACAAAATATACACTCTGACAGTTCATCCTGCTACCAACATTAAATAAAACAAATCTTAAGATTTCTATATTTATGTCTTTATTTAGTGATTTCATTAGTGACAAAGGCTAAACTTTCTTGGAAAAATGTCTTTTATGTGTTGCGGAAAAAACTGACTTGCTTTAACAAAATATGTTTACAAATCCTTTCACCTGCCATTTTCGTAGTTAGAAATTATGGAACGCTCTATTAAAAGCAAGGGAGTTTTTATGTCCGTTGCAGTTCTTTTGCAACATGAATATAATTATATCGTTATTAATTTCTTGAGATACGCGATTCCATATTATATTCCCTTTTAATCAAATTCTAAAAGTATGCTTGTTGACTCCGGTATCGCGGTAGTTAAAGACTTCGATGCTTAAAATGTTTAGGGAGAAATGGAATACTGGTGTGTATGTTTTCTTTAAAGTACCGATACCAGCCATATACTGTATGTTTAAGTTCCAAAATTAATATCGTTTATGGACTTCACACGCGTTGCAGTATGCTCCTATTCTTTTTATGCTCAGGCACAAAGTAAAAGGGGATGCTTCATATTGCTTGACTAATTTTAAAAACTAAGTTAGAAATGCAGACGCTCCCTCGGTGCGCTGCTCTGGTGCGCCGGCTCTTACACAGTGCCTGTCTGCCGTAAGCGTTACAATATACATACCCAACACTGCTTGTACCCATCTGTCATGCAAATAAAACACCTTGAATTGAATTGAATTGAGGGGAGAGGGGGGGAATACTAAAGCCAATACTGGCTCAATACCCTCGATGGGCTTTGACGTGCTAATGCGTTGGTTTAAGAGTCCGGGTGTGGCAGGCTTCCAATGTCAACTCGACTCGATTGGAAGACAATGAACGTATTTTGTGATATTTAGAAATATAAATTTGTTTGGTGCGAGTGAGGTTTTATTTAATCTCTGACCAAGGGAAACGTTTCATTTTTTTCAAAGAAATGTTTGTTAAAAAATAAAGTCATAGTTCTATGGGATTCAATCACAGACCATGTGACATGGGAGTCACGAAACTACTGTAACACACAGCGCCACCAGATTTAATAACGCAATAAAAACGCTATAAAATAATGTGACTAGGCACAGAAAAAGTTTACAGCACAGTACGATAATAAATGCTGACCATGACTTTAGAAGCATAAATTACCTTACACTCAATTTAAACACAAGCTGTCTTTCTGTATGAACCTCTAAGCTGGTTCATACAGAAAATGTAGAAATGCATTAGCCTGATTATGATTAAAAAACACATAATTAAACACGCGTTTGCGATTTAAATCAGAACACGATTTAAATCAATATAAATGTTTATATTGTAACGCATACTGTCCAGCCTCCATTTCTCTATAAAAATTTACTCTGTTGCACACACACACACAATAGAAGGAGGAACCGCTGTCAGAAGGGAAGATATGTTCAAAATATCGCAAATATCGATCATGTTGCGATATTTTGAAATATAAAAGTCAATTGATTGTCCATAATATCGCTATTCTATTTTTTCGAAGAAATGTTTGTTAAAAGAAAAGTCCGGTACCAGCTGGATTTGAACACACAACCTACCAGTTGCTAGGCACGCACCTAGACCAGTCGGCTACAACACAGCTCGCATGAACAGGCAGGCGAAACAGCCCTACACAGCCCTGTCGCAGCACACGAATACCATTATTAAATTCCTTAGATACGCGATTCCATATTATATTCCCTTTTAATCAAATTCTAAAAGTATGCTTGTTGACTCCGGTATCACGTTAGTTAAAGACTTCAAAGCTTAAAATGTTTAGGGAGAAATGGAATACTGGTGTGTATTTTTTTCTTTAAAGTACCAAGACCAGCTATATACTGTATGTTTATGTTCCAAAATTAATATCGTTTATGGCCTTCACACGCGTTACAGTATGCTCCTATTCTTTTTATGCTCAGCTACTAAGATTTCCCTTCATTGGTAAATTCAATATCTACAACGGGCACAGCAAAGACGTTTTTACTGTAAGTCTTTCTACGACAGACCAACGGACCACGAGTGCCCCTGTCGGTCAACCAATCACTTACTGCGGTGCCACGCGTCATCTTGCGTCATACTGAGCGACGTCACCTGCGGTACGTGTCTGTGACGCACACTTTGAATGGCTGCATCTGTAAAAGCCAGCTTAATAAATCTGTTGCACGTCGTACACAATGGTCTTTCAACTAATAGCCCGTGCAGAGATCAAACCCCAGCTGTTGGTACGAGGTGCGTAAGGCTCTGCAACATGCGGATAAGAAACTAACCTTCGCTTTTTCATTATATACACAGTGAGCTATGTTTACGAGCCTGCTGCCTTCTACGGGCAGTATTTGAATGCGGTACAAGACCGGCCATGGAGAAATGAAGTGAGGAGGGTGTGTACATTAAAAGGCTCATAGCGTCCCTGGGAAGGCTCAAACCACCACCCTTTTGGTTAACAGCCGAGCCACAAAGACTCATAAACAGCTTAACACTCCTCGGTCTCAGTGAAAGTGATACACTCCGTAAAATTTTTACTACTGGAGTTTTTTACATTCTATACTGCGTTTTCTGAAGGGTACCCTGTGAAAATACGAGTTTTTACGAGAAGGGATGGGACATAAAAGGTCAGCAGGCTTAGGGAATCTGACTTTAAGGTGAAGACTGTGGGTTCAGCAGCAACAGAAGAACCTGATCAATATCAGTTGACTCCCATGTACTTTGAAAACTTAATTTCGGGATTTAGAGTCAGACGTGCTACCATTGCACCATGGGGTACTTAATTCAAAAACAAATAGAATAACAATCAGTGTTCCTGGATCTGTTATCGAGAACAACACCTGCACAAGGGCTGCGCAGGAAGAATGAAATGTGGTCTGGGAAGAAGATACTCTCTTCAGAAGAGCGGTGCTCCTCACAGGAGAGAATGAAAAAAAAAATTTTCGCGACGCTGATTTTTCTCCTCTGGGGGTTTAAAAGGGGGAGGATCGGTGTGACCTCGTGGCGCAGCGGTAGCGCGTCTGACTACCGATCTGAAGGCTGAGTGTTCAAATCACGTCGGGATCAGCTCTTAGTTTTTCAGGTTCTGCTGGTGCTGAATCCGGAATTCTCACCATGCGGTTGGGTTCTGTCTGTACACCACATAGATAATCTAAATGAAAGAGCAGTACAGGACACGCAGTGAGGAGCTCACACAGCGAATACCCTTGAACACATCTGCGAAACATCACGTCCGACTTGAAAGACAGCTACATCAGAGAATGAAATCCTGGAAGTTTCAGATCCCTTTTTATTACAGGTTTAAACAAACCTGAAAGTTAGGGAGTTTCAGGATACTTTTGTTTTATTAAAAAGTGTCTGATGCCTGTAAATGTCACTTGAAAAAAAACCGCTATTGGACTTGAGCTGGAAAGGAAACAGACCCAGCGTTTGCTTTCAGGTGCATTTCATTACATAATAGACATCTATTACTGAGGAGCTTGAATAACATTTACACGAGCCAGGTAGAAGCCTACAATCTGAGAAACTTACAATCTCAGTGTCGGGGCTGCTATGTAAAAGAGGCAATTTGCTCTGAGAGCAGGCTCAGCGCTTACTGAACGCAGATGTCTCAGAGCGGTCTGTCCAAGTGGCTGTAAAAGGACAGCAGCAAGAATACGTAAAACAGGTGTAAAATAAAAAAAAATAAAACAATTTAAAAATAAATACTAAATGGGTTTAAAATTCAGGAATGTGATTGGTCAGATGCTTACGATGAGTGTTGTTGGTGTTTCTTGTGACTTAGCGAATTGAAAAAAAATATTCAATTTAAAAACGGCAAGAGCTCGTAAGGAAAAAAAAATAGTTTGTAAGTATCTTTGTTGTAACTGCTGCGCCAGAACTATTCAGATAAATCAGAAAAGTACCTGAACTTGACTGGTTTATATTCAGTAATGTGCATTGGGAACGAAAGGAAGACTTACATGGATTTTATTAGGTTTTAGGAATCAGAAAATTTATTTTTACACGTTATTGCCTACGAGCAGAAATAACTTCCTGCTTTCAACGCTTTTATTGTTTCTGCTTGTAACCTCAAACAGAAAAACCCAGTACTGACTCACAAAAACGCCTCGGAGTTTCTGTGTTTCTGGGATTTAAGAGGGATGTATGAAGACAGTAAAGGGGAGTTTTTTTTTTCCCCGCTGTAGAGTATGAAGGCGGTGTGACGAGTCAGGAGGGAAGAGACGCGCATTCCGCACGGGGAGCGCAGAGCAATGAGCCGCACCTGTTGCGCGCCGAGTCCTGTCCTATATAACCGCTGAGCCCGGACACAGAGAGTCTCCAGCCAGTGTTGGATAATTAAAGGGTTAAAGCCCAGAAGTAGAGAGTAGAGAGTAGAGTTTTTGTACGAGTATAAGATTAAGGGAATAGGGTTTGGTGCACAGAAGAGGTTTAGGTTTGGTTTGGTTTGCTTTGCTTTTGCCACATTTGTAACGGCCATGGCGGCCTGTAGGGTCGGCATGCGCCGTTACTTTTGCGCGCGTTTGGTGTACAAGTGTGGTGAGGGCTCGGCTCACTCGGGTGATATTTCACGGTTGGACTTTTCAAGGAAGGTGTTACAGAAAGAGTTAAAGGTTAAGGCATTAGATGTCAATTGCTTAATTACTTTGCCGAAGGGAATTGGTTTTGACATTAGTTTCAAATCAGCAAAGTTACTGGAAGAATTTTGGAGAAAAATAGAAGAGAAAAAAGATGTGGGCCTGATTTGAATGGCAGAAGCTGACGGATCTTTCTAATAGGACTGTGATTGTTCGCATGTTTAATGAGATGGTGATGAAGGAAGATATTGTGACATGGTTGTCTAAGTATTGTTTAGTGAAAGGTGAGCCTCAGAAAGTCTTGGATGATGATGATGGGATCTGGAACTGTGCAGGGAGAGTACCTATTTCGTTGCATGAAGACAAAAATGGTTATGGTGGATTTAAACACATTCCTTCTTTGATTGGATTAGGTGAAAATAGAGGCCTTGTGTTCTACCAAGGGCAGCCAAAACTGTGCGGGAGGTGTGGGGAGCTGGGTCACTTTGTGGATGCCTGTACAAAGGTGGTGTGTGGTAAGTGCAAGGAAATTGGACATGCATATACTGAATGTACAAGCGTGAGGAAATGCAATCTATGTGAGTGTGAAGGTCATGTGTTTAAAGACTGTCCAAATTCCTTTGCAAATAGAACAAAACTGGGAAGACCGATGCAAAAACAGGAAGAGTTTGAAGAGGTATTTAGGCTGGAGCAGTGGTTCTGGATCAGGAACTGGATGTGGTTGACGTTGAAGAAAGTAGTGGAAAAGAGAGCAAGGGTTCAGAATGGAGTGAAGGAGATGAGGCTGAGGTAGAAGAGAATGATAATAATGTGGAAAGTGAGGTGGACTCTGAATTGAGTAGTAGCATCTCTCCTGATCGTCTGCCACCCGTGGAGACGGAAAGCGCTCAAATGGAATGTATAGAACAGAGGGTGCAGTCTAAAAGGTCTGCTGAGACATCTGATTTAGAAAGTGATCTAACTCAGAGTGGAAAAGTGAGGGAAGATCATTTTCAGAGTCCTCAGATGGCAGGTTCTCCCATGGGATTAGTTCTCTCCAATCCTACTGATCCAGCTTTAGAACTAGAGACTCAAGGAGGGCAGGTGGAGAACCATCCTATTGATGGCGGGGGTGGTGGAGGAGGAGGCAAGGAGAGCAGATTACCTTTTAAAAACAGCTATAAGGATATGGAAGAACTGTGGACATTGGGCCCATCAATTTGGAGTGGGTCCAATGAGAATAAATCTGATGGTATAGCTGTTTTAATTAAAAATAAGATGGTAGAGGTACGTCAGTACCTTGTAGTGAAACCAGGGAGAGCACTGGTGGTGTATCTGGGTTTCACGAATGTCAAATTTAAACTTTTAAATGTGTATTGTCTGAGTTGCCCACACGACAGATATGTCCTAATTCAGGAATTGAGAGAATATTTATTGGGATGGGAACCACTGGTTTTAGCTGGGGATTTTAATTGCCTTTTAGAAAGAGAAGGCAGAATGAGGGATGAGAGACGGTCCAATTTGATAAATCATCAATATTATTGCAAACGGTATGTAAAGATTTTAAACTGAAAGATGCCCTCAAACTTCATAGTCAGGGGAGGGCAGGTTTCACATGGCACAAGTCTAATGGGACCCAAGCCTCACGCATAGATTTTGTTTTGATACGTGATTTTACTTGCACAACTGCAGGCTTAACCCCTGTTTTTTTCTCTGACCATTGTTTACTGTCATGTACACTTGCTATTCCAACGGTTGTTACTGTGGGGAAGGGTGTGTGGAAGCTGAATATTTCACTTCTGGAGGATGAGGAAGTGAGGAGCAGGTTCAGGGAAAGATATAAGGAATGGCAGTCTTTGTACGTCCTGTTTGGCACAAGAGCACAGTGGTGGGAGGAGGTGAAGGAGCGTACAAAAGCATTCTTCATAGAGATGGGGAGGAGAAAACAGGCTCGGATACGAAGGGTTGAAAACGGATTACAAAAGAGATTGCAGAGGTATGTTAAGTTATTAGAAGAGGGGTGGGACTTCAGTGAGGAAATCAAAGAATTAAAGAATGAGCTTTTAAATCTCTCTAGAGAAAAGATGAAAAAAATCATGTTTCAAAGCAAAGTGAAAGAGCTTGAAGACGGTGAAAAATGTACAAGATTCTTTTTCAAGAAAAGGGTTGCAGGGAGGGGACTAATGTCTGCATTGAAGGGACGAGAGGGGGTTTTGCAAACTAGTATGGAAGACATGTTGACTGTAGCTGAGGATTTCTATGGGGAGTTGTTTGGAAAGAAACAAGTGTCTAAGGATTTGTTAGAAAAATTTGTTCAAGTCATTCCAAAGAGTGTAAAAGATGATACTGTGTTATCAAAAGGCCTTTCTGTAGAAGAGTTAATGGAAAGTTTGAAGACCTTCAAAACGGGTAAGACTCCAGGGTTGGATGGTCTACCCATTGAGTTTTACAGGGCCTTTTGGGATATTTTAGCATTGGATCTTTTAACCATTTTTAAAGAATTTGAGTTTTTAGAAGAACTGCTGGACAGCTTTAAGACAGGAGTTGTGATCTTACTATTCAAAAAGAATGATCGCACGGACCTGGTAAATTGGCGACCGATAACTTTATTGAATTGTGATCTTAAACTGCTTTCCAAGTGTTTAACGCTTTGATTAAAATCTGTCCTGAGTGAAGTCATTCATCCAGATCAAGCTTGTGGTGTGGCAGGGAGGAGGATCACGGACAGCCTGATACTGATTAGAGATACCATAGGTTATGTGAGAGAGAGGAATATTGGATTAGCAGTCTTAAACTTGGATTTTGAGAAAGCTTACGATCGTATCTCTTATGAGTATATGTTTAGAGTACTACAAAAGATGGGGGCTTTCAACCAGGTTCCTCACTTGGGTAAGGTTATTATATAAGGATATAGGAAGTAGAATAATGATTAATGGCAGCATGTCAAATGTGGTTAATGTGAATTGCGGTGTTTGCCAAGGCTGTCCGTTATCCCCACTCCTTTTTGTTTGCTGCATAGAACCACTGGCACAAGCCTTGAGAATGGAGAATGGGATTGAAGGCATTAAAATCCCTGGGAGTGGGGCCCAAGAGGTGAGAACTGTACTATACATGGACGATGTAAATGTTTTTTGTACAGATTATAAGGGAGTCAGAAATAGCTTGGAGGTGACAACCCAGTTTTGCGGAGCATCAGGGGCCAAGCTGAATAAAAACAAATGTGTGCTGATGCAATATGGAAACTGGAGTGAAGAGGAAAATGTGGGAATCACAATTCGTAGAGATGAAATAAAGATCTTGGGAATAAACTTTGACAGAAATGACAGGGATGGGGAGTAGGAATTGGGATAGGGGGGTAGGGAAAGTCAAAAGCAAGATCGGTCTGTGGAGTTTACGGGAATTAACAATGGAAGGCAAGGTTTTAGTTGTCAAGACTGTAATTTTACCATTACTGTTGTTTGTCAGTGCTGTTTTTATGCCATCAAGGTCTGTTTTATTGGTTTTAAAGAGGGCTATTTTTTATTTTTTCTGGAGGTCAAAATGGGAGAGAGTAAAGAGGGTGGTTGTAGGAAAAAAAGGTGGAAATGGGTGGAAAAGGCATGCCTGAACTGTTCACTTTCCTAATGTACAAATATGTATCATTACACTTGTCTTTAGCGGTAGGGAACAGGGGGAAAGTATCCTTTATGTCTCGCTTTTTGTGTGGTTTTTATTTAAGGACATTGAAAGTTTTAGAGATCCCTTTAACAGCACCTGTTGCTTTTGACCTCCCATATTCATATTTTATCATAAAGAAATTTTTAAGGGAACAGAATTTGGAAAATGAGGCACTGGATGTGTTGACAAGTGCAAGAAGGTTGGAACTTGTTGTGCAGGGTAGAGGTGCAGTATGTCAAATTCGTGGCCTCGTGGCTGGGGATCCCAGCCATGTTTGGAAAAGGGTTGGCCACACGGTTTTGTTGAATAGACACAGAGACATGTGCTGGATGATTGCACATGAAGTTTTACCAACAAGGGCTGTGATGCATTCGAGAGGCATGGGGAAGACATCAAGGTGTCCAGTGGAAGGATGCGGACAAGAAGAATCCATCCGACACGTCCTGTGGGACTGTGGCATCGCAAAAGAGGTGTGGACATTGGCTAACAGCTGGATAAGGTGCTTTCTGGCTTGCGGTATAAGTGACCCCCAGGTAGTGCTCTATGGACATGGACTTGAGAAGCTATTGAAATCGGAAGAAAGCAAAGCCTGGCAGGTCATCTGTTGCCTAAGGGAAGCTTTATGGAAGACTAGAACTACATTGGTATATAGAATGGAAAAAACTCTGCCTCTGTCAGTAATACAGAAGGCTGTGTCTTATTTGAGAGACTACATTTTGATCCACCAGAGAAGATTTGGGGAGAAAGAAACTGAGAGGGTCTGGAAGTTGACATTATGGCCCAAGCATGTTGCAATCAAATGGTGATGGATCACAAGTCATGTTTCAGCAGGTCATGTTGGAAACTTTTTTTTGTGATGCCTCTTGCCTTGCACAACATCTGTCTAGTGTTTTTATTCTTTGCTTTTGTATCTTATTTAATTTTATGTAAGAACTTAATAGTGTAAATTGTTATTGCTTGTGTATCAATAAAAACTTTAAAATTTCAAAATTTCTTTTGAGCTGAAGCTGGGATTCTTTCTGTAGTTAAAGTTATTGGAGTTGGTGGTTACTGTGCTAGACCTTCGAGAATAGCGCTATTATTTCTTTTTTCTGCTCAAACAGGGCCGGGCAAAACTTAAACTATAACCCTGTTTCAGAAAGATTGAGTCTGAGGGGTAATAGGTGGAGGTTAAAACCCAAAATAAAGGGCTGTTGTTGGTGAAAGCAGTAGATTGGGTCTGATTTTGCTCGTTATTGACCTCACTCACGCAAACTCTGTACTCATTAATGTAGGCGGGCTACGTGCGATAAAGATAGGAGTGTCCCCTTTTGGGGAGTCCCTTCCCCTGCCCGCTCTCCCAGTAGGGTCTGTTGTAATCCAGTGTGGAATTCAGCATATTGTCGTTCAGCTTTTGATCACTCAGCTGAGAAGCCCTGGGAATATGGGGCAAATACAGGAGACACCCACCAGCCTCAAAGGAGAGTTTTTATCCCCAAGGGATGACTTGTTTTACAACAGCAGACACTATTAAGAAACAAAAACCTCTGTTCTGCTGCTCCAGGCTGGTTCCACTGGGAACAAGTGGGGCTGTTTGTAGAGGGGGACTTGGAGGAAGTTAGATGTACAGATGCAGCCATTCAAAATGGGTGGGGTATTTCGCGGCCTAGCCCGGTGGGCGTGTCGCGGTATCACGCAGTATCACGCGGTTAATCGCGTCTTCTGACGTCACGCCGGAAACTATCTGGCGTCACCTTGTAAAACCGCCAGGGGGAGCTTAACCTCTCATGTACAGCATTTGAGCTTTTAATTTTGAACTGTGTATTACAGCATGTTAATCATCAGTCATTAAAATGTTGGTATATTTTATGAAAGCAAGATTGCTCAGTTGGACAAAAGTACACAACCTACCTTTATCGGAAATATTTATGCATCAAAGCCTTTACCGAAGATATTACTAATAGTATTAATAATGAATGACTTTGGACAAGCTGTATACTCAAAGTATAATTTCTTTAGCACATTTGTACAAGCACTTGGAATCTGTCCAAGCCATACTTTGTCAGGCATTTTGTTTTACTTCAACGGGCATTAAAAACTCCCTTGCTTTTAACAGGGCGTTTCATAATTTCTTACTACGGAAATGATTTAAAATGCGACACTTATCATTCAACTAGAGCTCAAAATATCACAAGGATCCTCAAGAGCACAGCAAAGACTGTATTAAAAGATACTTGTATCAGATACATGAGAATCCAGGCTTTTTTATCAACGCTTTCTTTTCCGTATACCAGATTTTATGGAACCACTTCAGAAGGGTGTCAGCCAGTCAGATTCCAGGAATCGGTACTTTAAAGGAAAAATACACACCGGTATTCCATTTCTCCCTAATGATTTTAAGCATCGAAGTATTTAACTAGCATGTGAAATAGCGTGTGAAAAAGTGGTAGTTTTAAGGTTTTCTGCTAATATAATATGGAATCACGTATCTAAAGAATTTAATAACGATATGATTATATTCGTGTACTGCGACAGGGCTGTGTAGGGCTGTTTCGCCTCTCTCTTCATGCGACTTTTCTTTTAACAAACATTTCTTCGAAAAAATAGAATAGCGATATTATGGACAATCAATTGACTTTTATATTTCAAAATATCACAACATGATCGATTCTAAGTCATTTTTGACTTGTGAATAGTCACCTTCTTCCCTTCTGACAACGGTCCCTGCTTCTGCTTCCTGCTTCTATTGTGTCTGTGTGTAATAGAGTAAATTTTTATAGAGAAATGGAGGCTGGACAGTATGCGATACAATATAAACATTTATATTGATTTAAATCGCAAACGCGTGTTTAATTATATGTGTTTTTTTAATCATAATCAGGCTAATGCAACATAAATTGATACAGTATCTTTGTCTTCTAAGTATCTTAATAAACTTTCAGCATAGCTTTCTACCCGTTTAGATTTATATTTCTTGGGATTTTGGGATCAAACGTGGAACGATTAGATTGTAATCGTTTTTATTTTTCAAATACGTTTTAGAAAAGTGTAATCTATACCTGCCCAGACTGTACGCCTTCCTAAACCCCGCCTTTCACTAGTGTCCTGCTCTTCTCCGCGCACCCCAGCCGGCACTCTTCGGCCTGTGCCCAGGATGAATGTATATTTTGATATTTACACCCGGCGCGGCACCGAGGGAGCGTCTGCATTTATAACTTAGTTTTTAAAATAAGTCAAGCAATATGAAGCTTGAATATCTCCTCTTACTTTTAAGTCCCTTAAATACATTGAGCACAGCTTTCTCACCACTTAAGATTACTTTTTGATACCATCCTTACACAAAGCAGAAACTTTCCGATGACATACAATACAAGTGGAAAGATTACAGATTTTAATCGTCTTTAATTTTGTTACGTTATAAGTTTTAGGAACGTTTCATCTAAACAAACACCACAAAACTATTCTCGATTGTATTTCTGAATGTTATGTTACACCTACAGTAGTTCACTGCTTTAAATACATCGAATTAAGAAAGTAAGGTGTATCACTTTAGATCTTTTTTTCTGAACCAGGGAAAATCTGATCATGTTTCTCTATAACAATAATAAAAAACTTTATTTTACATATCACCTTTAAAAGTGGCATCTCAAAGCAATACAGTAGATCGAAAAACAGTTAAAAGGGACCAAAGTAAATACCAGACAAACGCAAACGCGTTTTTAATAAAATGTTTTTATTCATTCAGCAGAGAGTGAGAGGGACATCCAGCAGAGAGAGACACACACACCGGTTTCCATTGACAAAAGTAATTGTTTTTTTTTCAATTCCTCTTGTCTAACAGGAATGTTTTGTTTGTGGACAGACTGTTAGACTAGAGGAAAAGAGCGCCTCCTTCTATGAAGCATTTCGTTGATCCGATCACGAATTCTTTTCCAGTCGCACGAAGTAAGGGTTGAGAATCTCCGATTCACCATGCTACTAATGGTTTCCCGGAGATTGCAAGGCAAGGCACTTTTGCCTCTGGACCCATCGAAATTTACAGACGTCGTCCACCCCCAGTAAATTTCAAAAGTCACAAGATTTCGAAACACGAGGGTGGCGTGGCGGTCGGCTCTTGCTTTCCCGTCTATGCCGATGCACTGCAAGTACAACCCCCCCTCCATCTCTTGAGTGATGGGTAACAGTTGGATATATGGGAGAATTTCTCGTCCCACTGGCGTCTGTGAATTCTGCTCTGTAAACAGTGCTTCCTGGGGGGAGATAGACGGCGGGGACAGCATCAACAAATTCCTGCGCGGTGGTGAGTGGAGAGGCTGGGATGGAGTGTCCTGAGGCGGTGTGTGCTCTGTAGGGGGCAGAGCTTCCGCCAGGCATTGCAACCTGCGCGGCGGGGAGAGGCACTTTTCGGGAGACAGCTGCTCAACTGTTTGACTGCTGGAACATACTGTCTCCTTCCTCTGCATTTTCAGGAGTGTCTCTAGCCTCCCAATCCTCCCCAGTAATGCGTTGTACTGCTCCCGCTGCTGCCGAAAAGTCTCCACACAGG
The DNA here is from genome assembly GCF_055471065.1 of Atractosteus spatula. NCBI lineage: Eukaryota > Metazoa > Chordata > Actinopteri > Semionotiformes > Lepisosteidae > Atractosteus > Atractosteus spatula. The sequence goes on along the minus strand of NW_028296900.1, from coordinate 71,840 downwards.
TGCTGCTTCTACAGGTTGGCACCCTGGCCAGTGGCCGAGAACAGAGACCCACGGCCTTTGGCAAAATAACATAATTCATGTAAGAAATAGTCACACAGTAGTATTCATCAGTCGCGGAACAGACAACAAAATAAACTTTTCTTTTTTTCCGTCTTACCGCTTTCTTTTTTACTGTCCTGGTGGTAGATTTCGAAGATCGTTTCGCCCGTGCGGTGTTTTCTTGAAGAACAGGCTACGAAGAAATAATTATAATTGAATTTAAAATTCAAAACGGCAATAATACCTTGTAATATGCACTGTAATCGCGTATTTCAGATGAAGTCTGCTGTATTTGCTTACCCTTCATTCTTTGGAAGCAGGGGCGGCAGAAGCACCCTGTCTCTTCCCGTAAAAGGTCTTGGTCTCCATACTGTACTGTGGTCGCTGTAGTGCAGGTTCGCAGTTTTTTTTGTAATGGGAGCTCACCCAATCCCTTGGTGTATTTATGCTATATTCACATGTACGGCTAGAATGTTCATTGTCTTCCAATGAAAGGCGGGTGCCTTTTGCCGAAGTCGGGAGACATTAGAGGCTTGCCACACCCGGACTGTTAAACCAACGCATTAGCACGTCAAAGCCCATTGAGGAACCGGAGGCAATAGTTGTTTTGTCCCTTGATTTACTGATCTGCATTAATTATGGAAATCGAGTTCCTGCTCTGTGCGGACGACCTGGTCCCGCTGTCGCCCACAGAACAGAGGCTGCGCCAGAACCTGGCACTGCTGGAGCAGCACTGTCAGACCTGGGCGCCGACAGTCAAACTGAACAAAACCAGAGTTATGGTTTTCCAGAAAAAAAGCCAGACCTCAGGGACACAGGTACAAATTCACACTTAACAACACATTAACACCTAACAACGGGAGCAGGGACGAATTAGGCCAGTACCCACTATTGTTAAACATACAGAAAAGGATATTAAAGTATTGAATATTAGTATTGGCTTTAGTATTAGCCATACAGAACATTAAAGTGCCCCTTTTCCATTCAGCGGGTGCCTGAGCCGCTGTGTCCTATCTTCTGACAGTCGCCGTTGTGAATGTCTGTAGAGTGTATCTTATTTTTAGTACTATATTTTTGTATTATATTCCCTGTTAATCAAACTCTAAGAGTATGTATCGGCTTGTCAGTCGGGTCTTTTTTCTCTATTTGTATTGTCGTTTACACCTCGCACGACTTTAAAAGCTAGCAAGACAGGTTTCGATTCACATTAGCTGGCGAGCCTTGTTAACAAAAAAACTAATAATAGTGTAACATGCCACTGTTTGTTCATGAACAACATTATACTGAGATTTCCTTAGATACGCGATTAAAAAATAAATAAATAAAACTTTGAATCCCCGGCGGAACACATTCCATAAGAATCAGCGCTTTTACAGTATATATCGCCTTTAAAGGTGGCTTCTCGAAACGCTTTACAGGATAAAGACAACAAGAACAGCAACAACAACAATATTGTATTTCATTGCACTTTGAAAACCAAGTAATAACTTAACTATATGTGCAAACGTTTCATATGTTGCTGTTGTGAATGCCTGTGGAGTGTACAGTATCTTATTTGCCTTGTGTCCTGGTTATCTCGCGCGCCCCCCCTCAATTCAATTCAATTCAATTCAAGGTGTTTTATTAGCATGACAGATGGGTTCGATCAGTGTCGGGTATTTACTTTGCTTTGAGATTCCACCTTTAGAGGTGATATATAAATTTTTGACTAAAATAAATTGATATCTTTGTCTTCTAAGCTCTCTGTGTACAGTAGAGCCTCCTGTCCAGCCAGCACATGTCCACAGACATTCACAACAGCGACATATCATAAAACGTTTGCACATATAGTTAAATTATTAGTTGTTTTTCAGGAAGTTAAAAAAAACACTTGAACAACTTATCCAGTCTCTCGAAATAAAAAAACTAATAATAATGTAACATGCCACTGTTTGTTCATGAACAAAGTTATACTGAGATTTCCTTAGATACGCGATTAAAAAATAAATAAATAAAAATTTGAATCCCCGGCGGAACACATTCCATAAGAATCAGCGCTTTTACAGTATATATCGACTTTAAAGGTGGCTTCTCAAAACGCTTTACAGGATAAAGACAACAAGAACAGCAACAACAACAATATTGTATTTCATTGCACTTTGAAAACCAAGTAATAATTAACTATATGTGCAAACGTTTCATATGTTGCTGTTCACAACTCTCCCCTCTCTCCCTCAATTCAATTCAATTCAAGGTGTTTTATTTGCATGACAGATGGGCACAATTAGTGTTGGGAATGTATATTTCGATATTTACACCCGGCGCGGCACTGAGGGAGCGTCTGCATTTATAACTTAGTTTTTAAAATTAGTCAAGCAATATGAAGCATCTCCTTTTACTTTTAAGTCCCTTAAATACATTGAGCACAGCTTTCTCACCACTTAAGATTACTTTTTTGGTATCATCCTTACACAAAGCAGAAACTTTCCGATGACATACGGTACAAGTGGAAAGATTACAGATTTTAATCGTCTTTAATTTTGTTACGTTATACGTTTTAGGAACGTTTCATCTAAACAAACACCACAAAACTATTCTCTATTGTATTTCTGAATGTTATGTTACACCTGCAGTAGTTCACTGTTTTAAATACATCGAATTAAGAAAGTTATGTGTAGCACTTTAGATCTTTTTTTCTGAACCAGGGAAAATCTGATCATGTTTCTCTATAACAATAATAAAAACCTTTATTTTACATATCACCTTTAAAAGTGGTAGTACCTTTTTTAGTACTATATTTTTGTATTATATTCCCTATTAATCAAACTCTAAGAGTATGTATCGGCTTGTCAGTCAGGTCTTTTTTCTCTATTTGAAATACTGAGATTTCCTTAGATACGCGATTAAAAAATAAACGTTTCATATGTTGCTGTTGTGAATGCCTGTGGAGTGTCTCCTATTAAGCTCTAAATTGCATTTTGAGCGCGGTTTTTGACTTTTTTTAAATTGCATTTTGGGCGCGGACAGCACATACAAGGGTTAATGAACTGCGCCAAGAAATTTAAAATAGTATTCTTTAGGTGTGAGGGTAGGAGTGGACCGCAGCAGGCATAATCAGCAAACCAGGAAAACAAAGAACAGGACAGGTGAGATGTGTATCCAGAAAGCGAGTGATCAGAAAAAGGAAATGGTGTTACGCCCAGGTTTTCGACCCAATTGTTTTAACTTGCTAATGCATCAGACACATTTCCTGGCGTATTGTGTTTTAAATAAAATAGGAGTGTCTTTCCCTGGCATTAGCTCATCGGTATGGTGTAAGGTTTATCTGTACCATACCATACAGTATATAGGTACAGAATTCAAGCTGCACCACTGTATCGCTTTGGTAAGGAGACGGACAATGGCCAAAATCACGAAGACTCTCTCACACCAAATAATGAAGATGAAAAGAAACGGGAAGTCAACACGGGACATTGTACAGCAGTTGGCTTCGATGGACATCTTCGTTTCTGAAAGCACAGTGAGACAGCATTATAAAGGGGAGAGGAGGCAAAGAGAATCTAAACCGAGGACGATTCAAAGGTAAATAAATTTCTAAAAATACCTTTCTTGCATGTAAATACAACTACGCACATTATTTTTAAAACTAACTGTTGATCTCTTTTTTTCAAGTCCTATTGTGCGAGCTATCGACAAACTGACTGATGAAAATGATGAGCTACCGGCGATGCAAGTCCAAAGACGGCTATGGGCTGACCTCGGTGCGAATATTAGCCCGACATCGATAAGAAGAGTACACAGGAGGCTTGGATGGAGATACAGAAAAACCAACACATGCCCCATGATAAGGCTAAAAAACAAAGAGGAAAGACTCAAGCAAGCTCTCCAATGGATTGAACAGGGGGAGGCATTTCAGGATGTACTTTTTACCGACGAAACAACAGTGGCTCTGGAACAGTTTTCAACAATGGCATTTTGTAAAAAGGGGAGATATGTGGACAAGCCAAAGCCCAAACATCCACTGAAGGTTCACGTCTGGGGGGGTATATCTAGAAGAGGCCCGGGACCACTTCTTATTTTTGAAGGAATTATGGACCGTGTATTCTTCGAGGACGTCGTGGTCACACAGCATGCTGCCCCATATATCAGGGAGCAGTTTGGATCTAGGCACCGTCTCTTTCAAGACAACGATCCGAAACACACAGCAGCAAGGGCGAGGCTTATAGCAGAAGGAGTGAACTGGGTGAAAACTCCAGCCGAATCCCCAGATCTAAATCCGATAGAGATGGTTTGGCATTCGTTGAAAGACTACGTTCGGAAAACCGCTAAGCCCACCACAAAGCAGGAACTGATCGATGCGATCTATAAATTCTGGGAGGAAGAACTGACCGAACAAAATTGTAACAATTTTATTAACAGGCTGTTTCGTGTTCTTCCTGGGATTGTTGACCGGGGCGGGGGACATTCGGGAATGTAAGTCTGAGAAAGACAGTCTAACATTTGTGGACAGTCTGTCCACAAACAAAACATGTAAAAAAAACAATTACTTTTTGTCAATGGAAACCAGTGTGTGTGTCTCTCTCTGCTGGATGTCCCTCTCACTCTCTGCTGAATGAATAAAAGCATTTTATTAAAAACGCGTTTGCGTTTGTCTGGTATTTACTTTGGTCCCTTTTAACTGTTTTTCGATCTACTGTATTGCTTTGAGATGCCACTTTTAAAGGTGATATGTAAAATAAAGTTTTTTATTATTGTTATAGAGGAACATGATCAGATTTTCACTGGTTCAGAAAAAAAGATCTAAAGTGCTACACCTAACATTCTTAATTCGATGTATTTAAAGCAGTGAACTACTGTAGGTGTAACATAACATTCAGAAATACAATCGAGAATAGTTTTGTGGTGTTTGTTTAGATGAAACGTTCCTAAAACGTATAACGTAACAAAATTAAAGACGATTAAAATCTGTAATCTTTCCACTTGTACCGTATGTCATCGGAAAGTTTCTGCTTTGTGTAAGGATGATACCAAAAAAGTAATCTTAAGTGGTGAGAAAGCTGTGCTCAATGTATTTAAGGGACTTAAAAGTAAAAGGAGATGCTTCATATTGCTTGACTAATTTTAAAAACTAAGTTATAAATGCAGACGCTCCCTCGGTGCCGCGCCGGGTGTAAATATCAAAATATACATTCGTCCCGGGCACAGGCCGAAGAGCGCCCGGCTGGGGTGCGCGGGGAAGGGCAGGACACTAGTTTAGGAAGGCGTACATTCTGGGCAGGTATAGATTACACTTTTCTAAAACGTATTACAATCTAATCCTTCCACGTTTGATCCCAAAATCCCAAGAAATATAAATCTAAACGGGTAGAAAGCTATGCTGAAAGTTTATTAAGATACCTAGAAGACAAAGATACTGTATCAACTTATGTTGCATTAGCCTGATTATGATTAAAAAACACATATAATTAAACACGCGTTTGCGATTTAAATCAGAACACGATTTAAATCAATATAAATGTTTATATTGTAACGCATACTGTCCAGCCTCCATTTCTCCTATAAAAATTTACTCTGTTGCACACACACACACACAATAGAAGCAGGAAACAGAAGCAGGGACCGTTGTAAGAAGGGAAGAAGGTGACTATTCATTGTTATCAAAAATGACTTAGAATCGATCATGTTGCGATATTTTGAAATATAAAAGTCAGATGATTGTCCATGATATCGCTATTCTATTTTTTCGAAGAAATGTTTGTTAAAAGAAAAGTCTAGCACCAGCTGGATTTGAACACACAACCTGCGAGTTGTTAGTCAGGCACGTAGACCAGTAGGCTACAGGACAACTTGCATGAACAGGGAGGCGAAACAGCCCTACACAGCCCTGTCGCAGTACACGAATATAATCATATCGTTATTAAATTCTTTAGATACGCGATTCCATATTATATTAGCAGAAAAGCTTAAAACTACCACTTTTTCACACGCTATTTTACATGCTAGTTAAATTAAATTTATTTATATATTATATATTTATATCTCTGACCAAGGGAAACGTCTCATTTTTTCAAAGAAATGTTTGTTTGTTTGTTGACTGTTATCAAAAATGACTTAGAATCGATCATGTTGCGATATTTTGAAATATAAAAGTCAGTTGATTGTCCATGATATCGCTATTCTATTTTTTCGAAGAAATGTTTGTTAAAAGAAAAGTCCAGCACCAGCTGGATTTGAACACACAATCTACGAGTTGTTAGCCAGGTACGTAGACCAGTAGGCTACAAGACAACTCGCATGAATAGGGAGGCAAAACAGCCCTACACAGCCCTGTCGCAGTACACGAATATAATCATACCGTTATTAAATTCTTTAGATACGCGATTCCATATTCTATTCCCTATTAATCAAATTCTAAAAGTATGCTTGTTGACTCCGGTATCACGTTAGTTAAAGACTTCGAAGCTTAAAATGTTTAGGGAGAAATGGAATACTGGTGTGTATTTTTTTCTTTAAAGTACCAAGACCAGCTACTGTATATACTGTATGTTTATGTTCCAAAATTAATATCGTTTATGGCCTTCACACACGTTACAGTATGCTCCTATTCTTTTTATGCTCAGCTACTAAGATTTCCCTTCAGTGGTAAAATTCAATATCTACAACGGGCACAGCAAAGACGTTTACTGTAAGTCTTTCTACGACAGACCAACGGACCACGAGTGCCCCTGTCGGTCAACCAATCACGTACTGCGGTGCCACGCGTCATCTTGCGTCACGCTGCGCGATGCCACCTGCGGTACGTGTCTGTAACGCGCACTTTGAATAGCTGCATCTGTATACACTCACAGACTCACAGATACACAAATAGACACTATATACGGACATAGGCACCGCATACACTCTTAGGTACAGATACACTATAACTAACACTAATGCAGGTACTGCTAATATTACAACAGTAACACTATCACCAAAACTTACACTATCATTGTTACTAACACTGACAAAAACTACTACTAGACTAATAATACTTATAATAACAGTAATACTCTCATGAAAACTAACATGATGATGAGTGTTAATACTCTGACCCTAACACTGTAAGTATCACTAATATTACATAAATACTAGCATTATGGTAATTGGTCGATACAGTCTTTATTAACTGTTTTCTAGATACTTAAACAGGGTCAAGAAATGAATCAGTACTCACCAATCGGTGAAGTTAATCGATTTTTCTACGGTTCTTCAGTTTAAATAATTGGTTGTCGATAGATAGCTCTTCTCTGTGCGCTCCGTGCGCCTCCCGCGGTCTCTCTCTCTGATCCCGGCGCTCTGGCTGGTGTCTGTGACGTCACAGCGCTTATTCTGACAGAGCAGAGCGCGTCTCTGCCGCTTTTGAGTGTCTTTTTCATGAATGCCAGAGGTACTCGAAATGTTGCAAAAAGAAAAGCGTTTACTTCACAGATTAATGTGTTACAAAGTGTACCCGTGTGGAGCAATAGAGAACGAGCACGAGTCCCTGAAATAAGCGTTTTCAAGGGTTTTACACGAATCATCAGAGTATAGAAGCCAGGAGGATTAGACTCATGTTCCTGGAGGTTAAAACGTGTATCCTGGTTTTATTTCAACCCAGCTCTCAGCTCTATAGGTAGTCTGATGATTTAAATTAACTGTATAACTGTTACAAGACTTCATCTAATTGTACATTTATAAGACTGTCTGTGAGACACTTGTGAGAGCAGCTGAATCCCAGGGCTGGTGTAGAATCACACACAGACAGGTCTTCTTCTGTGTGATCTGAGTCCCACTGCTCAGAGCTACAGACTGGTCAACTGGTCACTATTTTAGTCACGACCATCGGCCTTTGGCTACTAATAATCAATATACTGATCAGAGTGTCCATACTGGTGTTTATTACATAAATACAAAGATAATTCCACACTCACTTGTGTTATAAAACACTTAAAAAACATGTTTGGAGCCTGATATACAGTAAAGAAAGTAATACTGAAGGGCTGGAAGACCTGGAAAGGGTTAATAGAACCTTCTTGCTTCCGACCTGGAACAGAGCCCACAACTGCCAGATCAGTGACCCCTGAGCCCAGTTCACAGAGAGGAGAACCAGGAGCTCTTTTATGTCTCTAAGCAGCTGTGAGGAAGGAGAAAAGGGGGAGATGTGACCTGAGTCCAGGCTGTTCTGTCTGATATTATTTATGTAGCAGCACTGATTGCCTGAATGCCCTCTGGTTTAGGTTTTTCAGGATATAGATCACTATGGAGTTGAGCTTCAGTCTGAGTGTGAGTCTAAGCTGTGAATCTGACTGAGAAGAGAATAATGATTTTTTATTCTGCCTCTGAGAATTTTTCTTCTTTGCCAAGTGGTGTTACATCCCCTTCAGATACTCTGCACAGACTGCCAGAGTGAGAGAAGAGGAGAGAGAGATGGACAGATAAGAGCACACACAGCGAGAGAGACATACGTCTTGATTTACTTTGAAGCAAGTGTTCATTTCTTTTCTGTAACAAGTTGTTTCTGAACTTCAAGAAATTCATACAACTTCTGAAAGATAAAATACAAATCTTGCTTATCAGGACAGAAGAAATGCTGCAAAAAAATGCCAGTGATTTTTTCTCCTTTTAACGAAAAGTGGAGAAAAACAACAGCAGTGCATCTCCGTCGGCTTGATTTAGCTTAATACTGTACATGTATTCACTCCCTTTTCTGTAGATTACAGCCTGCGAAAGATTAAATGAAGTTCTTGGTTACTCTTGGTCAGTGCAGAAGAAATACTGCCAGCTGGCAGGAAAATGACAGTATTTTATTTTCTTTAACTACAAACATGTGAGTTGTGAAAAGCAACAGGAATGTGTCCCTGTGCAGCTGTTATACAAAGGGCTGGTGGGTCAAACGCACTCAGGGACGCGCTTCAGATTGTGATGATGTAAACATAATCTCTGGTAAAAATTGAAGGGATTTCTTTGCAAACCCTCTTGAATGTTGCAGGAAATCTTCGTGTTTTACTCGTGTGGAACTACAACAAGTAAACAATTAAGTACCTAAGTCAATGTCCAAGAAAACCATCTTCACGTGTGGAATTTTTCTTTAACTGCTGTTGGGAGAATTCATTTATACACCCGTTGTATCCTTAGCAAAAATCAAGGGCCCCAATGGAGGGATCATCCTGTAGGATGGAAAAGTTGTGGTTAATGGTCCTGGGGATAGGAAGTGTGTTAGGGTGGTAAGGAAGCACCAGAGGAATGCGGTTGTTACGGCGGGAGTTCCTGATCGGGTTGATGGTCCGGGGGGTGTTTTTGGCTCGGGCAAGGGCCCTGTCAATCACACTGCTGGGGTATCCTCCATTGGGGCCCTCTTTTCTGATCGCCCTATCATCTCATATCGCCGACCACCTAATCTGCGTAACCTCCTTGTTCACAGCTCCCTTGACCGCCCTCAACAACCATCCACACCAGGCACTTTCCCTTGCAACAGAGCTCGCTGTATCACCTGCAAATACACAGCCACCACCACACTCATTCAAGGCCCCTCAGGACAATTCCGGATCACCCAGACAGCATCTTGTACCTCCAGCAACCTTGTTTACTGTATCTCTTGCAGTAAATGCCCAGCCATCTACATTGGAGAAACAGGAAGGAGACTCGGAGACCGTTTCAGAGAACACGTCAGGGCTGTAAAGATTAAAGATCTCTCCAAGCCCATTGTTTCTCATTTCACCTCTGACGGCCACGACCACTCTAATCTCTCCGTCTGTGTTCTCAAAGACGGTTTTCCAAACTCATACATCAGAAAGACCACCGAAACTAAAATTATTCTGCAGCTAGGATCACACCTTCTCCCTTCCCTTAACGACAGACTACTGTTCTTTTAAATTTTCTCCATTCATTGGAAGTTTCATTTCACACCTCTCTGCACCCATTCTGACTTCACACCTCTTGATTGGCCTCTCTTTCTGTCCCCTGCTCCCGCCTCTCACTCCTCCTCCCTCCCAACCTTTGTTCTCCCGCTACTTTACCTTTGCCTACTGCCCTGTCTCTCTCACACCTGAAGAAGGCTCCACGGCCGAAACGTTGTGTTCTCTTTCTTCTTTTTTTCAGCATGGAATAAACCTATTACTTGTTCCTTTGCAGCCTACGCATGCTGACGCAGCTACCCACCTGATCTATGATTATATGTTTATTATACATAAATGGTTGGAGTTCTATTATACGGCTGAATTTAGAGGACTATTATACATATATAGTTAAAGGTCTATTATACATCAAAGAAAGATTTTTATAGGTGTAGAAACTAGTAAATAAAGCCAATGATTTGTTTTAGAAATTTATTCTTAAAATATACAATTATTCACACCTGAAAAATATGTAGTTTAAATTATAGATTATATACAATATTGTAATCAACAAATGTCTAATCATCATAAAAAACACAACTAGTAAACTTCAGTTACAAATTCTAGTAACATGGCAATATATATATAGTAATGACAAACACGAACTAATTACATGAACACGCTAATATTTAACTCAAAACCACATTTCGATTCAAATATAAATTTTAAAATTTACAACTTCTTTATTTCCACGAAAATATTATTAATGTAGCACAAACGGTACTTTCTAATAAAGACAGAAAGAAACTGTTTTGTGTCTCATGGTGATCCTCCTCTCGATACTAATGAAATGTTTAATATGATCCCTCGAGAAAAAAAAAGGAGTCAATTTCCGCCTGGAATGATTGATGCCCCATCAAACATTTTGTAATATCCCTGGAAGTTTATACAGTAGAATCCTGGTTCGTGGCTTAAATTCAAGGTAAACAATACTAAGGAAACAAGTTGGAAACTTGATGTCGAAGTGGGATTTAAATCACCCGGAACATTTCACAACATTGGGCAGTATGTGCCAGAAAGCAATGTTTGACATTCCTTCGATAGCTCAGTTGGTAGAGCGGAGGACTGTAGAGAAATCAACGGGGAATCCTTAGGTCGCTGGTTCGATTCCGGCTCGAAGGAAGGTGCTTTTTGTGTACTTTAATCAAAGAGTTAAAAAAGCGAATCTGTTTCAATCAGACATTGATCAAAAGCTCAATAAACGACGAAGTAGAGGTTCCTGTTCCGAATTCAGCCCACGTCTGATTGTCTTGTTTTGGCCAAGATCTGATCTTTGAATTAAGGGACTACACTGTCTGCTTTGTAAGTCAAAAATACATACAAATGTCAAGTTTTTTTGTAGATATAAAGGTGTTCTCTGTTTTCAAAGGATAGGTACTTAATTGGCATAATGATTTGGTATTGATTTTGTATCGTTGTATTATAAAGTTTGCGCTTTCTGTGTTTTTATCGTATTGTGAACTTATTTTTTAAACAAATGCTTACAAAGGCAAACACGGCACACATCTGTTTATACCAGTGGTGAATTGTACATTTTTATTAAGTACAAGCTACTGTGCACTTCTGGGAGTATAACAGGTTCGATATAAAGTGGCAAAAATATAAAAGGGGAAAATACCCCACACTGCGTGTAAAGCCCTCGTTGTGACTGTTTTAGATTAAAATGGCGTACTGTGCACGAAATGTTGCAGAAACACAGTCTGATATTTTGATAATTATCATTTTAATAATTTGATCAAATTGAGGCCCAGGATCCAAATCTTCAGTTCTGATTTTTTTAAGTGATACCTTTCCTTCCTGTCGTGGAAGTCACACGATGTGAGCAATTGTTTTTTTTTACGTTACGATCCAAAGAGCCTCAGACGCACTTTAACCAAACCAGGATGGATTGTGCTGGGAGCTGGACTGAGCTCATTCTCACTCCCTGTGCTAAAAACAGAATTAGCTCTTCCCCGAACATCGTCTACAGCTGCTGGATGGTGCTCTGCGTCTTACTGCTCCGGCAAGTACTCTGATGAAAGACAGATCACTTGGGCGCTTTTAACCTTCTCGCAGCTACGGGCGAGACTGACGCTCGCGATATGAAGGCACCCGCTGGGACACCTTCTCTAACTTTCACAATCGCGACAGACTTCGCTTTTTAAAACAAAAGTGGATATAGCCCTGAAAAAAGCATTAGCTTTATCAGTTTTTACATTGATCTATTTTGAATCAAAGTTTGATATATTTTTTTTATTTTTTATTGCATTTTACATTATAATAATAATAATCATTATTGCTTACACTTATATAGCGCTGTTCTGGATATTCCACTCAATGCGCTTTACAGGTAATGGGGACTCCCCTCCACCACCACCATTCTCCTGAATGATCACAGAGAGTCAGGACCTCGGTTTTACGTCTCAGCCGAAGGACGGCACCTGTTTACAGTTTAGTGTTCCGTCATTGTACTGGGGTATTAGGACCCACATGGACCGCAGGGTGTGCGCCTAGCGACAAAAACCAGACGTGTGTCGGGCTCGGCTGCGAGCAGGACAATGACGTCACGGGGACAAAGTAGAGGAAATCAAAACGGTTCTATAAAAGACCTGTGTCAGCTGTTGGTTTGCAGTCTGGACTCTAAATCCTCCGATCCAATTTTAAATCTCTCTAATACCTGAGCTGCGGCTTCTTCCGAGTATTTATTCGTATACTTAGTATGTGTAAGTGTATAGATGAAACCTTTCATATATTGTTCAGTTTAAACCAAAATGCTTTACTAATACAAGAGAGAAGTATAGTATGAAGGATGTGACAAATTTATGATTTCTTGGAACAAAACGGTTTTTATTTGCATTCGAAATGAAGCGGAATTTTAGCGCGACACACAAACCCTTTGTCTTTTTTAGAGAGTGATTTTTAAACAGACATAAATGTAGAAAACGTGTTTTTTTAGCACTACAATAGCAGGGTCAGTGGCGTAATGAATAACGCGTCAGGCCTCGCGTCAGAAAATTATCAGAACTGTCCTTGTTGTAATTAGCACGAACTGCACAGGCTCTGAATCAGACCATTTCAATTAGTCTGATCATTGTAGAACACGTTAATGTAGAATTATTAATAGGTTTATTAGTTAGTTAGTTCAGGTTTACCCACCTGAACTAATGTAAAATTATTACTTGGTCTGTCTCGTTTGTATATAAATGAATGTCTCTGACAACTTAATGTTAGTTTTATGATGTAGGTCAGGCGTTGACATATGCACGAGTATACAAAATGTCTCACTCCTGATTCAACTCATGTTCTATAGGAGATTGGCGATTCCTCCTGTTTCTCATACAACCATATCAGAACAGAAGCCTGTGTCACCTAGCTGTGATTCAAGATCGACTCGCATCTTTATCCCTTTTTTGTTCGTGATCATTATTTTCTTTAGTTATGATCAATATTGAACTTTTTCTAAATGAAATGACAATAATCAAACATGCAGGCAGATTTTTGAAAAGTATTCGGAATTGACAGGGTGCCCCTTTGGAACAGTCGTCAGAAAATGTGAGAAAATGAAAGTTATGTAAGCTCTCACACAAAGCATTGAAGATTGGAATCTGAGTGTAAAAAAGCTACCCGTCTCCCAATGATAGGCAAGGATACACACCATGACTCGAATAGACTCAGCGAACATTAACACCTATGATATTAAGAGTGCTTTGCACGTGTCGAACTTCAAGAAGGAACTACTACAACAGTTGTGGACATAATTCAATACCACCGGCAAAGTCCAATGCCGGCAACGTCTGAGAAAATAATGTTCACTCATGGAATTTGGTCTTTGAATGGCTGGCGAGAAAATTCATTTATACTCCTGTTGCACCCTCAGCTGAAACATGTTAAAATAACAACGCAGATTTGTTGGAGAACCTGACAAGAATTATTGGGTTAGCACTGTATGTTATTTGGTATCTTTACTTTATTTTATTTATATATTTTTAATATAAATGTTAACATGCATGCTGTATAATCTATTGTCATTTTAAAATATGTTAGCTGTGGATGCGAGGGGGGCTATTATACCTTGTGAAACACGCAAGGAACTGTAAAAAAGGCTGGTATTTGAATAAGATTGGCGATCACAAGAAAACCACAATTTATGTGGTATTATCATCAATATCCTTCAAAATCGACGTTCAAATGAAGGATTTGAAGAAACTATGAAAAAAGCAACAGTAGTAGCAGAGGATTTTGATCTTTGCTCTTCAAGTCAGTAGATCGCCATAGAGTTGCACCCCTACAAATAGCACAAAGGATGAATCCCACCATCTTCATTATTGCTATGTTTGTGCCGGTGAAAGTAGCGTTTGTGCTATTGAAAGCATCTCGGAAGATGAAGGTGCAGTCACTTCCACATGTCATGATATCATTAGATCCAACGACAAGAGCTGAAGCCCCCCAGTCCAAGCCAGCAATGTGAGGAAGAGGGGTATGGAGGAAGGTAGTGTGGCCGAGCAGTCTAAGGTGCTGGATTTAGGCTCCAGTTTCTCTGGGGGTGTGGGTTCAAGTCCCACTGCTGCCAAATGTTAGTATTTTAAGACCTGCAATACGATCAGTAAAAGCGCTTTTTGTTAGGCTGCGGGAAGTGTTTAGAGATAGACTTTCTAAAAGACAGGCTGTCAGCTTAACATCAAGGCAGAAAAAATATTTTGTTTTCTCAACAGAAATTCTCTTTGGCACGTTCAGCTTTATGTAGGGAACAACATCTGCCGAGATCACTTTTGAGGCAGTGCACATGATAGTGTTCCGGCAAGTACATTTAATATTGGCTGTGGTGGTGAGCTGCTTTTGTCTGTGAAACTTTTAATTCTTCACGCCGAATCGTTGGCAGGGGTAAAGCTTATTAAATCTTTGAACATAGCGCTCCATCAGAAATACTTTGTTCGTGATCAAAAGAGATCAGAGGATTAACTTCATGAATTCACATAGCATACCTTACAGGAAAGATTTAAAAGGGGAATTGATTGTGCTTCCTGATGTTGTTCCTGTGGTTTCTTTGGATACAAAGGTGAATGTTCTTTGACGTTCTGCTAGAGTATCCACTGGGTGGGCTTTATCAATTAGCTCGGATAGGTCATCAGTGCTCCGTCTCCGGAAAATAATCAGCACTGTCGTTTTTTCCTGTGCTGTCTTTTAAAACATATAAGATCACGAGTTTACAGATTTCTCAAAATAACAACTATACATTTTAACCCAGCGGTTAGCATTCCTTCAATCCAATAGTTTTACTCTGGGTAAAAAGCAGCGCAATATACAGAGAGATGATATTCAAATATTTCAACGTTCTTATTGGATTACCTGTATGGAGATATCGCTCAGAATTCCTAATATGATTTTGAGTTCAGTTTTGCTTTACTACTTTCAGAGTCTTTCATTGACCTTGCTGAAGCAGAGAAGTGACATAATCACAAATGCGACCTACCTGTGCTGCTGTTTCTGGTTAATAATGATTATTGCGAGGAAAAAAAAAACAGCTCCTTGCATTAAGAGCAAGAGCAACCAACGCGCTCTCTTGTTGAGTTGGTTTTTTTCCGTGGTACTCTTCCTCAGATGCAAAGTTATTTGGCGAGCAAGGACCTCTGAGAAGGAGCCTGAATCCGTCAAGAACTCTGAAATTCTAATATCACATTACCGTCTTGTGTAGCTCAGTGGTAGAGTGCATGCTTTTCATGTATGAAATCCCTGGCATCTTGAGATATCTTATATTGTTGTGCTCACATCGCAATCTTCTGTTGAGTGAGAACTCTTTGCTCGTGTTCATAGAGAGCCAGGTTTACACAATTAAATTCAGTCACACACAAAGTGCTACAGTGTTGCTCTGCTGTTTTAAATGTACCTCCAAAGCATTTCGTTCTGTTAACTACCAAATGATTTGAACTAATTTTACGTCATATTCAGGAAATCCAGAGAAGGTCATCAGACTTTTAGTGGCTGTTGAAGAAAACACCTGTTGAATCTCACCAGGGATTTCTTGAGAGATCATTCAGCGAGCGAGTCCTCCCTCTGGACTCCAAACATTTTGGGTTAAACTGTTATCCACATACTCTAACGAAGAGAAATGTTAGTGTCTTCCGGTGTGTGAGCCCATTTCTAAAAAAAAAGTTATATAAATTGAATTGTTCTACTTTTTAGGCTTGCATAGTCTTATTAATATTTCAGTTAAATCTTTTTTTCTGTAGTAACATCAGTTGATATTAATATTAGTCCTGATTTATAATTTTTTGTCATGGTTGATCTTAAGTAATTTTGTAATTAGTTTCAGTTTTGAAAAATGGTGCAGAGAAGCTACCAAAACTGGTAATGTTCATATAATGTGTAATGCAATAGCAGCATTTTGGGTTGAAAACAAAAAGTATATCTTGGTATGAATCCTAACACTTCATAGGCAGCGTTCTAGGACTTCTCGCTTCAGATAAAGTTGTCAATACATCATCGATTTCTACTCAATATCAGCAGTGTTATCGCTACCGAGCGGTAATATAGATCCTGGCAATACTTCGTGAGATCTTCGTAAGAAAATCCAAAATACTATGGAAGCAATCAAATTTATACGTTTCTTATACAAATTGTGGTTTTCTGTTAATTGCCAATTTGACTGTAATTACATCTTAGTTTACAGATGTCTTGCATGTATCACAAGGTATAATAGTCGTGTGCGTCATCAGTTAAAATGTTTTAAAAAGTACGAGAAAAGTACAACATGCTTAAGAATATTTATGGTTACATCCATATTACAATGAAGGTAAATATACCAAGATATTAAAATACAATTGTACAGTCCTAACTTAATAATGCCTGTGAAGTTTTCCAACAAATCCGAACTGTAATTTTGAAATATTATTGCTGAGACTGATAAGAGAGTACAAAGATCAAATTCAATGAGTGAAAATGCACCCGTAGTTCTCTAAACTGAGTTTCTTCCCTGAAATGACTTGCTTGCGAAGCACCAAGCAGCCTTGAACGGATCGCGGAAATCAAATATACAGTACAGATGGATTCAGAGTGTGCTTTCCAACTTTTGTGCAACATTTTCCTTTGATAGGGCAGAGTTGTCTTCACAATCTGGGTTAAATAAAAAGGAGTGACGTCAGTGTTAAACAGCTTTCCTTTTTGGGGAACAACGGTTGTGTTCCATATTTCTAATTATTTTGGTTTCAAGATCGCAATTTAGTGTGAAACATAAAAGCCAGCTGGATAAGCTTTATTAATTTCCCTCACGGGATCAATAAAGTATCTATCTATAAATCTCTTACACGTCATTTACAATGGCCTTTCAACTAATAGCCCGTGCAGGGACCAAACTCTAGCTGTTGGTACAGTACGAGTTGCGTAAGGCTCTGTAACGCGCAGATGAGAAACTAACCTCTGCTTCTTCATTATATACACAGTGAGCTATACAGTATATGCGAGCTTACTGCCTCCTACGGGCTCTGTATTTGATTGCGGTACAAGACCGGCCGTGGAGATAAAGTGAGACTGCTTTGTACCTTAAAAGGCTCATAGCGTCCCTGGGAGGGCTCAACCCACCACCCTTTCGGTTAACAACCGAGCCACAAAGACTCATGTACAGCTTAACACTTCTCGGTCTCGGTGAAAGTGATACACTCCGTAAAATTTCCAGAGATTCATTTATTTTTAAAGGAAAATCACCAACAGCGGCCGAGAGCTACTGGAGTTTTTTCATTCTATACTGCGATTTCTGAAGGGTACCCTGTGAAAATACGAGTTTTGACGAGAAGGGATGGACATATAAGGTCAGAAGGCTTGAGGAACTGAACTTTAAGGTGAAGACTGCGGGTTCAGTAGCAGCAGAACCTGATCAGTATCAGTTGACTCCGATATACCTTGAAAATGAACTTGGGGATTTAGAGTCAGACGTGCTACCGTTGCACTATGGGGTACTTAATTTAAAAAAAAAATAGGAAAACAAATCAGTGTTCCTGGATCTGTAATTGAGAACAACACCTGCACAAGAGCTGCGCAGGAAGAATAAAATGTTGTCTGGGAAGAAGAGACTCTCTTCGGAAGAGCAGCGCTCTTCACAGGAGATTTTTTTTTGTGAGGCTGATTTGTCTCCTTTGAGGAATTCAAAGACGCTGATGACCGCGACCTCGTGGCGCAACGGTAGCGCGTCTGACTCCAGTTCAGAAGGCTGCGTGTTCAAATCACGTCGAAGTCAGCTGTTAGTTTTTCAGGTTCTGCTAGTCCTGAACACCATGCAGTTGAGTTCTATCTGAACACCACATAGATGATCTAAACAAAATAGAGCAGTACAGGACACGCAGTGTGGAGCTCACACAGCGAACAGCCTTGAACACGAGAAAAGGCACCGTTCACATCTGCTAAACATCACGTCCAACTTTAGAGACAGCTACATCATAGAATGGAATCCCGGAAGTTTCAGGTAACTTTCTTTTTAAAAAATACAGGTTCAAGCAAACCTGAAAGTTAGGGAGTTTCGGACACTTTTCTTTTATTAAATAGTGTCTGAAGCCTGAAAATGTAATTTGAAAAAAAAAACGCTATTGGACATTAGCAGGTGCTTTTTGTAACGATTTGCTATTTCATGCTGGAAAACAAAGGAAACAGACCCAACGTTTGCTTTCAGGTGCGGTTCATTACATAATAGACATCTATTACTGAGGAGCTTGAATAAAATGTACACGAGTCAGGTAGAAGTCGAACCTATAATCTTATGATCCGAAATCAGCTGCGTTATTTATTAAACCGCTGGTATTTCACATAACCTGAATTCCCCCATAGTGTGCTCAGCGCCGCTGCTAGTAATACACCGCCACGTCTAAAATTTCAAAGTGAGAAACGTGTTTTCTGATTTTTTATGTTTTAAAATATCATCTCATTAAATCAGACAAAGGGTTTATGTTTCGCACTGAAATTCCGATTGATTGAGAATTCAAAGAAAGACTTTCTTCCACAACACCGTATAATTATCACATCCACCAGACTCTCCAACCTCTCCAGACCTTGCTGGGTGAGCATTTGCTCCGATAAATTAGGTCACGTATCATGTTAAATCACTTCTTCTCAACACAACATTTCCTGGTGCACGTTTTCTCTATGAAAAAAAAAATACATTTTTCCCTTGCACGATTTCTCGTTTTTATCAAAGCGTACAGAAAGAAAAAAGAGGAAGAAATAGTGTTGCAAAAGAACTCTGTCGCCCTTGGGAGATGTCAAACCCATTGGACATGAAAAATGCCAGATAAAAGCCAGTTCTCTTCGTTTCTCAGTGTCGGGGCTGCTACTGTATGTAAAAGAGGCAATTTGCTCTGAGAGCAGGTTCAGCGCTTACTGAACGCAGATGTCTCAGAGCGGTGTGTCCAAGTGGCTGTAAAAGGAAACAGCTGTCCTGTCACCATAGCTTAGTTGGTTAAAGCGCCTTTTTATTAAACAAAAGAACCTAGGTTCAAATCCCAGCTGTGTATTTTTTCCTATCTTGTAGTACAGAACGTACCATTTTGGTCACTCACAAAGGGCTTGATTTCGTTAAATGCATGTGTTCATTTCCTTTCTGGAAAACTTGTTTTTGATGAAATTCACACAGCTTGCGAAAAATGAAATTCAATTCTTGGTTATCAGTGCAGAAGAAATATTACCGGCTGGCAAAAAGAATGGTAAGAGATTTTTTTTAACCGGAAACTTGTGATTCGAGAAAAAATGTCCAGCAGTTAGTCTCTGTGGCGCAATCGGTTAGCGCGTTCGGCTATTAATCAAAAGGTTGGTGGTTCGACGCCACCCGGGGAAGGGCTTCTTTGGCGATGTAAATATTGTCTTCGCATAGGTCAATTGGATTTCTCAGCGAAACCATAGCCATTTTAATATTTGTAGGAAATGCGAGTGTTCAACACGTGTCAAAAATGTCCAATAATGCCCAACATCGCAACTCCCCAGAAAACCATATTCTCACAAGAAAAATGATCGTCGAATCATTTATACTCCCGTCACATCCTCTGCTGAAATATTTTAAAAATACAATGCAGATTTGTTTGAGAACTTGACTAGCATTGTTACGTTAGCACTGTGCAGTTGGATTTTGATATTTTGACATATTTACCTTAATTTTAAACATAAATACAATCTATTGTAATTGTGTTGTAATATTAAAATATGTTAGCTGAGGATGCAAAGGGGTGAAAGGGAAAGGTCAGAGGGTATAGTAACAACAAGGTTAGGATTGGTGGAGGTGGCAGGGGTGTTGATGGTTTTTCTCTGTAGAGGATGATTGAGTTTTTTATCCTTCTCTGAAGTGAGAAACTGGAAGAGTTGGGAGTTGAGAGATCTGATGAGGTTAGATATAAAAGGAAGATGATGTTGAGCTGTTAGCGGTAAAAAATACTTAATGTCTTTGATGTTGTCATCAAAGATAAACTGCAGTAAGCAAAGATAAAAAGAAAATTATCTTTGCTTACTGCCCTGTCTTTCTCACACCTGAAGAAGGCTCCACGGCCAACAAGTTGTGTTTCCTTTCTTCTCTTTTCAGCATGGAATAACCCTTTACTTGTTCCTTTGCAGCATACGCATGCTGACGCAGCTACTCACCTGATATTTAAATTTCCTATAATCACAAATATGAATGTCCACTGTGGGTATTTTTTCCATGATTATTTATTCTGTCATTGAAGCATATTTTATGTCATACCGAAGTGTCATAATCACTGAATTTTTTTTTTTTCATTTAGAAAGTAAGAAAGTGATAAATCACTATGAATTGCATTTAGCCTGTTCTGATCTAGATTGTCTATATACTTTAACATGCCATGTTCACAATGTCACAACTCAGAAATGCAACAGTGAAGTGTTGTAATTACCAATGTACATAGTGTCGGAACATTGAGATGTTTTGGTAATGAGGAAGGAGGGACATGCCAGGTTCACAGGGTCATATTTAAAAAAATAGCACAGTAAAATTTCCTAAAGTTCAGGATTTTGATAGTCTGTTCCATTGTCTCTCACACCTCAGTGTCAGAATTTTTAGATGTTTTTATACAGATGCAGCCATTCAAAGTGCGCGTCACAGACACGTACCGCAGGTGACGTCGCTCAGTATGACGCAAGATGACGCGTGGCACCGCAGTAAGTGATTGGTTGACCGACAGGGGCACTCGTGGTCCGTTGGTCTGTCGTAGAAAGACTTACAGTAAAAACGTCTTTGCTGTGCCCGTTGTAGATATTGAATTTTACCACTGAAGGGAAATCTTAGTAGCTGAGCATAAAAAGAATAGGAGCATACTGTAACGCGTGTGAAAGCCATAAACGATATTAATTTTGGAACATAAACATACAGTATATAGCTGGTCTTGGTACTTTAAAGAAAAAAATACACACCGGTATTCCATTTCTCCCTAAACATTGTAAGCTTCGAAGTCTTTAACTAACGTGATACCGGAGTCAACAAGCATACTTTTAGAATTTGATTAAAAGGGAATATAATATGGAATCGCGTATCTCAAGAATTTAATAACGGTATGATTATATCCGTGTACTGCGGCAGGGCTGTGTAGGGCTGTTTCGCCTGCCTGCTCCAGCGAGCTGACTGTAGCCGACTGGTCTAGGTGCGTGCCTGCCAACGGGCAGGCTGTGTGCTCGAATCCAGCTGGACCTTCTAGTTTTATTTATTTATTTTTTAATCGCGTAACATAAACATATTACCGTATGCAAACTGTACTGTATACAGTATGTATATGTATATTTAATGTCTTAACTGTGCCCGTTTAATTGAATTTAAAAAAATTATTTAACACGAACATTAAGCTGTTTACATCTTCCGCCTGAGAACAGTCACCCGTTGCTACCCAACGCAGAATGGTGATTGGCTGACACCATCTGACACCCCTCTGATTGGAGAAAAAAGACGTGCTGGTTTGCTATACATACTGTAACAGGAAGAGGATTTCTTTCTATTCAAAACGTGTATTTTAAAAGTTTAAGTAAAAACCTTACAGCGTACACAGATTTCTAAACTGATCAGGATCGTTATCTTTGTCTTATGCATAATAATATTCACCGCTCTGTGCAGCAAATTAATAATAAACTTTATTTTATATAGCGTTTTAAACGAATAAGTAATTAGATTGCTCATAAACCTAATCACTTGCTTTTTCTTTTTATTTAGGCTCAGATTTCAACTATAGATCGTATTATTAATAACCATAATAACAACCAACCAACAAAAACAACCATATAAACATAATACCAACCAAAAACATAGATAACAACCACAATACAAAATCAAATATATCAAACCATTTTACTCTCGCAAAGTCCTCCAATTATCATAATCCCGCCCCTTATGCAAAACCAAACCTTCCTCCCATCCCAGTTTATCCTGTTTATCATAAACAAAATCCACCTCAATTTTCAACATAAAGCATTACACAAAATCAATACCTCAACACTCCATACTCAACAACGATAATTCACAAACAGCCAGAACATGTAACTACACATTCCCAAACAGACCTAATTTCCATAGCCCCGCCCCTTATGCAAAACCAACATCCCTCCCCTGTTCTCTCTCTCCCCTGGCGGTTGTAATTGTTTTTATTTTCAAATAAATTTTAGCAAAGTCATGCATTTTAAAAATCTTAAGATTTTTATATTTATGTCTTTCTTTAGTGGTTTCATTAGTGACAAAGGCTAAACTTTCTTGGAAAAATGTCTTTTATGTAAACCATGTTTGCTATTTATTCATTCAGGGCTAAAATATGTTCATTGTATTCTAATGAAAGAAGGGTTCCTTTCGCCGTAGTCGGGAGCCTAGCCTTTAACTAGTAAGTACTGTACTTACTGGGTTTTTGAGGGGGGGGGGGGGAGTGTCTTTCGCTGGAAATCTCGCCTCCTACTTTGAAAATACCCGTGAGACGGTTCAATTCGTCACAGCCAGCACTCCTGCAGAGAGGGGGGTTGTACTTGGAGTGTATACAGTACACGCGTTATGCTCTTCGTTAATGTCTAAGCCGGAACATATCATTATATCTCATTTTGTATTTCTTAAAAAAAATCGTTTTCCCAGCCTAACAGTATTGTTTTTAACCTGTAAATTTGCTGGACAGAGAGGTGAACATTATTACACAGAAGACAAAGATAGCGATTTACGTTGCATTGTGTATCGTGCTGCTTTAATACAGTTTTAAATAATTGGAAGTCTAAACAGTATCAGCTTTATTTATGGGTTTTAAATAAAGGTGATTTAAACGCGATTTAAATCAATATAAATGTTTATATTGTAACGCATAGGTGACTATTCATTGTTATTAAAATGACTTAAATTCGATCATGTTGTGATATTTAGAAATATACATTTGTTTGGTGCGAGTGAAGTTTTATTTAATCTCTGAGCCATACTGATTATTCTGGAAGCGAGTTTCCGCCAGGGAGTAAAAAAAAAACACACTATGGTATTCTCTCCAATGCAGTGCAGTTAAAAACATACCTCTGATGCTGCTCCTAAATGAATATCGTTTATGACCATCAGAGGCTTTATGCTCCTTTTCTTTTTTCCAGTGGATTGAACAGGGAGAGGCATTTCATGATGTACTTTTCACTGATGAAACAACAGTGGCTCTGGAACAGTTTTCAACCATGTTGTTTTATAAAAAGGGGAGATATGTACACGTTACTGAAGCTAAAAGTTTAGCCTTTGTCACTAATGTAAACACTAAATAAAGACGTATAGAAATCCCTACGTTACAGACTGTATATGGCTGGTATTGGTAGTTTAAAGAAAAAATACACACCAGTATTCCACTTTCTCCCTAAACATTTTAAGCATCAGAGTCTTACATGTGGTTATTTATTGCATAATTTAATTTTGAAAGCCACTGAGACATCAGGTACTACTGTTGTATTTATGAAAAAGAAACAAAACAAAAAACATACTAACAACTGTGCCATCCTACTCCTTAGTTAATACATTTTATTATTCATAAACAGTTAACATTGTTAGCAAAATATTTTGAATTATATTTATCCCTATTTTTTCTTTAGTTTTGTATTTAACTTATTATATGATAGTCAGACTTAATGTATATTTGAACAATGAAATGAAAATATATTTTTACAAGATTTTACATTAAGCACTTAAAATTAATATGGTTAATAAAAGTAAACTGTAACATGCTGTAACAAGATCGGTTAAACTGCGAAGAAAATGCTTTCAGAGAAAATGTTTCAGGTGTGAAGAACATAGATCTCTAATGCAATTTCAACCAAACCTGTTCCCACACACCCTGCCCCCACTACCATTAGAATATACACAAACATTCGCGTTTCATTCTGAGCAGAAGACCCTCACACCTGAAGAGTGCTGGCTGTGACGAATTAAACCGGTCTAACTGGCTTCAATCACAGACCATGTGACATGGGACTCAGTAAACTAACAGCGCCACTGGATTTGATAATACCTAACCAAAATCCGCAATATGGAAACAGAACCTGTGTGATTGTTGATAGATGATGTACTCGTAACATTTTTTCAAGACGAACTACAACATTTAAAAAATGACTTGTATGTACTTGATCTCTAATCAATCCACGGGTCCCAGCACAAAACGAAAGTAAAATGCATACCGTTTCGCGCTTCTTATTAGTTGCTCAAAAGTAATTTGACCGTATGAAATGCATAATATAAACCTAGAAACATATACGTGAGCAGTACTTAAGCACTGTAGTATCGGTGTTAAGACATACCTCTCAAATACTGTAAATCAAGTTAAAAATATCTCAAGACCGATTCTGGTCGTAATGAAACCATGTTTCGTGTATGTTTTCTTTTTCATCTTGAAATAACTCATTTCTAAATACCTTTTTCACTGTTAACATCTTGCAGCAACTTTGCGAGCAAAATATACACTCTGACAGTTCATCCTGCTACCAACATTAAATAAAACAAATCTTAAGATTTCTATATTTATGTCTTTATTTAGTGGTTTCATTAGTGACAAAGGCTAAACTTTCTTGGAAAAATGTATTTTATGTGTTGCAGAAAAAACTGACTTGCTTTAACAAAATATGTTTACAAATCCTTTCACCTGGCATTTTCGTAGTTAGAAATTATGGAACGCTCTGTTAAAAGCAAGGGAGTTTTTATGTCCGTTGCAGTTCTTTTGCAACATGAATATAATTATATCGTTATTAATTTCTTGAGATACGCGATTCCATATTATATTCCCTTTTAATCAAATTCTAAAAGTATGCTTGTTGACTCCGGTATCACGTTAGTTAAAGACTTCGAAGCTTACAATGTTTAGGGAGAAATGGAATACTGGTGTGTATGTTTTCTTTAAAGTACCGAGACCAGCCATATACTGTATGTTTATGTTAAGATTTCCCTTCAGTGGTAAAATTAGATATGAATATTCAATACTTAAACGGGCACAGTTAAGACATTAAATATACATATACATACTGTATACAGTACAGTTTGCATACGGTAATATGTTACGCGATTAAAAAATAAATAAAACTGGAAGGTCCAGCACCTTCCACCTGGATTCGAGCACACAACCTGCCCGTTGGCAGGCACGCACCTAGACCAGTCGGCTACAGTCAGCTCGCATGAGCAGGCAGGCGAAACAGCCCTACACAGCCCTGCCGCAGTACACGGATATAATCATACCGTTATTAAATTCTTGAGACACGCGATTCCATATTATATTCCCTTTTAATCAAATTCTAAAAGTATGCTTGTTGACTCCGGTATAACGTGAGAAATGGAATACCGGTGTGTATTTTTCCTTGTGATATTTTAAGCTCTAGTTGAATGATAGGTGTCGCATTTTAAATCATTTTCGTAGTTAGAAATTATGAAACGCCCTGTTAAAAGCAAGGAAGTTTTTATGCCCGTTGAAGTAAAACAAAATGCCTGACAAAGTATGGCTTGGACAGATTCCAAGTGCTTGTACAAATGTGCTAAAGAAATTATACTTTGAGTATACAGCTTGTCCAAAGTCATCCATTATTAATACTATTAGTAATATCTTCGGTAAAGGCTTTGATGCATAAATATTTCTGATAAAGGTAGGTTGTGTACTTTTGTCCAACTGAGCAATCTTGCTTTCATAAAATATACCAACATTTTAATGACTGAAGATTAACATGCTGTAATACACTGTTCAAAATTAAAGGCTCAAATGCTGTACATGAGAGGTTAAGCTCCCCCTGGCGGTTTTACAAGGTGACGCCGGATAGTTTCCGGCAGAGCGTCAAATGATGCGCGATTAACCACGTGACACTGCGTGATACCGCGACACGCCCACCGGGGTATGCCGCAAAATAACGCACCCATTTTGAATGGCTGCATCTGTAACCAGGGGGTAGGTTTATAGCAAGAAGCAGAAAGTGCCATCACCCGTTGCTCATCCTCGGTTAACCATATATTCTCATATGCCATGTTCTAGACGTCCCATTTATATTAAAAAGTTCTTGTAAAATGCAAGATTTTAAGACTTTTTATGGTCAGAAGGCAAGGTCGTGGTAAATATGCAGAAAGTGCCTGTGAACTTCTGTTTTGTCTTATTTACTTATTGTGTTTGTGTTACTGTGAGTTTTGAAAATTGGTTTACAATTTTCTGAAATGTGTTTCACACAAAAATGTTATTTGGATAGTCACTACTTACATATTCCCATTTACTGAGGATAAATACAGTAATCCATCCCGATTAGTACTTTTAAAAATTACTGTAAAGAGCCATCTACAGGCGAAAGGCGGCATAACATCACAGCAGCAGCATTTAAGGCAGAAGAAGAAGCTGGCGAATAAGAAGCCAGCTTCAGCCTCGTTAATGCAATACCATTGGGTGAAGTGGAAAAATATTTCTTGCTCTGAATCCTAACATTTTTATAGGAGGTGTTCTAGTACTTCTTGCCTCAGATAAAATTGCCAATACACTTATTTCTACTCCATCAATAGTAGCAGCGTTATCGGTACTGAGTCCTAAATGTACGTCCTGTCATCATATAAAATGTCAAAAGTTTCAACTGCATTCAACTGATCAAAGTTCTCTTCGATGACAGTTATAATTTTATCCAAAATACATCCGAAACAAATTCGCACTGTTTTTTTTTATCCAGAAGAGCATCATCATGAGACTCAAAACATACCTGTTTTTTCTTCTTTCCAGGAGGAAGGATTGTTCAGATGCAAACACTGGTCCAAAATCAATGTACTCTCCTATCGCTGTTGCTTCTTTAAATCCTTCATTTGAACGTCGATATTGAGGGATGATATCGTACAAATTGTGGTTTTCTTTTAAAGCAAATTATATTAAAGTATGAGCCTCTGTTATACTGTAGTTGTCTTGGAAGTTTCGAAAGGTATAATATACCCCCTTGTGCCCTCAGCTAAAATATGATAAAATACAACAAAATTTATTTACATAGAACAGCACTTATGGTTACATGTATATTAAAATTAAGATAAATATACAAAAGTATTGAAATACAAATGTACAGTCCTAACATAATCATGCTGTCCAACTATCTTTTTTGCTTGTCAAGTTCTCCAACAAATCTGTGTTGTAATTTAATTTTAAATATTCTAACTAAGGATGCATCAAGAGCATAAATGAATTCTTCTGCCAGCCGTTCAGTCCTTGGCTGAATATGATGTCCTTGAATGTTGGTCATTATTGGCCATTCCCAGTGATATTGACTTACGTACTTAATTGTTTAACAAAAACATTCACATGTCTTGCAAATATCAAGTGGGTTAAGGTTTTGCTAAGAAATCCGAATAAGTAGAGATGAGGTTTACATTGCAATAATGAGAAGTGCATTTCTGGGTGGGCTCAAACCACTAACCTTTCAATTAACAGAGACTCACATGTGTCCCTTTTCTCCATTTGCAAGCTTAAAAAAAGAAAATAATGCTTTTTTCTTACCAGCCTGCGATATACAAGGCAAGATTTGTATTTCATCTTTCACAAGCTGTATGAATTTCATGAAAAGCAAGTTGTTCCAGAAAGAAAATGAAAACTTGCGTTAAACAAAATCAAGCTGTACGTAATCATCCATAGTGATTCATTTTGTAAGACAAGCACTGCTGGGATTTGAACTCAGCATCTCCTGTTTTAAGAGGAAAGCATGTTAACCAAATCAGCCAAAGTGCCATCAATGGATCAACACCATGTCTGAGTCAGTGATTGCAGCTGACAGTCACTGGAGGACAGTTCATCGTTCAACAAGTCAGCCTGCATAATGAGGGGGAAGAGACTGACTTCTGTGATGCAGTATCGACAAATACTAACCTTCTGTCCAACTGTTCTCTGCTGCATTCTGGATTAGCAGGTAAATATTGGTTTCCATGAATGTGTAGGGGTTTTGTGTATTTACTGGGACAATTATTAATTGTAGCAGTAAGTCACAAAATGATTCTTTGATGGCTATTAGAAAACCGACCTTGTGAGTTAACTCATTAACGCACACACACAGATACTAATACACTTATTAATACATAAAATGTGCATATAAACATAACAGATCTTAAGAGTGTGGGTTAGCAGAATACAAAAGGTATATATTAAATCATGAAGAGTTCCAAACCAAGAGGGACATACATTCCGTATACCATTCATTTAGACTGTTTCGTAAATGAACTGGGATTACAACTTCTACACTAGATACTCAAAAGCAAGTACATCACTCATAGGTATTAGATTGATATCAATTGTGGTTGAGGTAACAATTGAATTCTCGAGCTGTAATGCAGAATGTTGAATACTCATCCGATCTGTGTGGATTCAGATCTCCCGCGGACAAAAGAAGTAGTGGCAGGCTGTTGCTGTGTGCAATCGGCACTCTCTGGCTCGGTGCCAGGCAGTGGCCGGTGCGGCTGGCGAGAAGGAGAGGAGGGAGAGATTCCTGTTGCGATGCGCTGCTGATGCTCTTTGAAGACCGGCTAGTTAGTGTTGGCTGAAACTAGCAGAGCTTGTGCACATGGAAAGTGACTGCGGGTCCAAGCCAGTCACACTCTTTAGATGGGAAGAAGACCAGTTCGTTCCCGATGTAGCGCTAGCCCTGAATCCTGAGATTCAGCTGTCGACAGTTCCGACCGTAGTTCACTCGTTGATCAGGCAAGCTTTGGCGGTGGAGTACCGGTGGTTCACGAGGCTGTCAGCTGGGCTAACCTACGGTAGTTCAGTGGCTAAAAGTTCCGCGGGCATTCGAGACCCATGTGGGGTTACCCTGCCCTACCAGTTCCTGATTGGCTGATTGAGGTGGAGGATGAGTAACAATGACCTCTGTCCTTAGGGTTGTAAACCTTGGGATGAGACTCTCCCATGGAATCTCCCAGACAGTAAGGTGCCAGAGATGACCATTTATTAGGGTGGCTGGTGAATCTCAGCCCTGGGAGCTGTTCCTTATCAGGAAACTCTATCAGCTAGAAAAACACCTTAAATGTGAACCAGATGGAATGGCCTCTCTGTATCCAGCTGCACTGAGATGAGGGAGAGAGGGACTGGCAAGGGAGCAGCAAACTTAATTCCTGTATTTTAAATACGCCTTGCTGCTACAGAAGTGTCCATAGACAGAGAGATCGCTGAACCTCACTGTTCTGGCATGTCCGTTAGCCTCCATCCTGCTTCAGCAATGAATGCAGCGGGGCACATTCTGAGAGAGATGCGGTCAATCAGGTTGCAGGAAAACCACGCTATGCTTTTTTTTGAGATCCTGAAAAGGCCAGAGAGGCCATGTATATGTGTGCAGCTGGATGTGTATTTGCAGGTGGCGTAGCAAATTCTGCTGAAGCCCCACTGCCTGGTGTGGACGGTAGCTGTGCATGTTGCAGCAGAATTGTGCATGTGAGATCAAGGGGGCATGTCATGTGTTTCAGCACTTCACTCCCTTCAGTAGCACGTGATTCCCTGAGTCCAAAACAATTGTGAGTTCTTTAGATGACCTGTGGACCAATCTTTCACGATGAAGAATTCCTTAAGAAGAATAGATCTCGGCCCACCATCCCAATGCCCCCGTCTCAAAACAGCAACCTCCCACTGCCCTTAGTCTGCAAGGCAGTCCTTTCAAGTGCGATGACAACGCCGGGACCTTCATTGCCTATTGTACAAGCTGAACTTTTGTGCTCATCAATACAATGCTCTTTCCATCAACTCATCTTGTCTTTTGACGCTTCGTGTTTTGCGCTCCTTTGACCATCGGCATATCGGGTGACTGCAAACACTGAAGTTCTTGCTTACGGAGTGTGGAACATTGTTTTGAAAGGATCGCTGTTCTGTCATGTTGACGCCGAGTGAATCTTTCTTTGGGCAACATGGGCAGCCTGACAGCAGCGCGAAAGAAAGTAATGGCAAATTTCTTGACTTATTTCTGAATGTGAATGTTCTTCAGGAAAGGGATGCGGCATTGCTTCTCCCCCATGTAAAGGTCACACGTTCCAGACGTGGTTATGAGAGAACAGTTGCCGCAAGTGTCTGAAAAGAGCAAGAGAGGAAGTGGCCCTGCCCCGAAACTCACAACTTTCTGATGATGAGGTTATGAGGATGCGAGAGGTCCCTCATTTGTAAGGAATCCACTGTAACAGCTGCTGCCCTGTAGTCGTTGGTGCAGTAGGTGACTAAGCAGAACACCAGATGATATTAGAACGTTCCTGAATATAGTGGAAATAATATCCTCAGTCAGAAATGAACTTGCATCAGTCGCTTGAATTTTATTGTAATATTTCCCTAAAATTGCTATAAAGACACACCAGAAATATACACAGTGAAGTTTAATTAATTCTTGTTTATTAATCAGTGCAATTTAACAATGTATTTTAATGTCTATAAGATTCGATATTTCAGCTAATAGATGTAGAGCCTTAATATGCAATAGTGAATTTTCAGAATTCCTGGGGAGCAACAAGAACAAAAATTAAATACATATTTAAATTCAGTGTATGTCTTAAATGCGATCTGGCCCCTCTGGCTGTTAATTTAATAGATTTGTTGAAATTTTCATTAGGATGGTACTCTACACTTTTGAGAGTGAAAAGGGATAGGATTTGGGGATTCCGAGTATAACGTTTGTAGGCCAGTGTAAGGACATGTCCTCTTTTTAAAAGTCATTATTTAAGACAGTTCTGAACACTCTCACTTCTCTCACTCACTCACTCACAAAGTCAGAGGAGCAGATTGTTTCAGGTCATTTTAGTTCACTGTAGTTACAGAGGTCTCTCCTCTGTAGCATTTTTGACTTATAAGTAAAACAGAAATTATATTTGCAAATTAATTGTATTTGCAGCTCTAAAAAGATAAACTTCAGAGACTTCTGTAACAGATCTTTTCAGGTCATTTCAGCTCAGTGCTGCTCCTCTGACCTTGGGAATGAGTCTTAGGAAATTCAGAACAGCGTGTTGCTCGCCTCTGACTTGCTCTGCGGACCAGTCCAGTAGGAGCTGCACAGTCACTATGACGTGTGCAGTCCTACACCGCCTTGATATCAACAGGATGAACCTCCTCTTCCATCTGCAAGACTATCAGCACTCTGGCTGTATATTACTGGACCACAGCCACAGGACAGAGAAGGGGCAGTGTTCCTACGAACTATCATGAATAATCACTTTTAAAAAGACGTAGAAGGTTCTTTCCTTGAACGTACCCTTACATTTGCCACCACAACTTAATTCTCTGTACCCCCAAATCCCCAATATCCCTGCTTTCCCCAGAGAGTCCTGGGACCCTCTCAAACTGCTAGGCGGTGCGGTCAGTTACAAAATAAAAGAAATTCCTTTATTTAGGCATCGTCATTCCCCGACATTTCCTTGGCCCAGTGTACAACATTGGACACACACCTTCGGAAATGTCTAAGAGGACACATTTTGTGGATATCAGAGATGAACCGCTGTTAATAAAGACCCTGCCCTTCACAAGCACTTGAATATTCATTCAACCTCTGGGTGAAGCCATTTCCAATTGGGGCTCCTTCTCACCAGTTACTTCCCACAAGTAACTCCAGTCGTTGGGATGTTGGAATGACAGATGACCCAACTGGTGATGTGCTTGTGTGAGCCTCAGTTAACTGGTGTCATGGGATACCAGATTACAGCGAACAACAGTCCCTCGGTAACAACAACATAGTGAGAGCTATTACAGCAATCTACAGCTAGTCCATATTAGGAGAGCAGGACGAATGACCGGAGACAGTTCATCACATCCTTTTACAGAATACATTTGGTTACAAAACAGATCATGACCCTTTTGCCCTTTCTATTTCCACATAAGATACAAGAACAGTGTTAGATTGCAAGGCTTAAGGAGTTGTTTCAGACCTTGCACAGGGAAATGTAAATATAATTAATATGAATATATTTAGAGGTCTCAGGTTTTGCAGTCTTATTTTCCAATAATAGAAAAACACAGTGACAGCAGTTAATTAGTACAAGTACACATCTCATTTCATTTCAAGTACACCTGTACTTCACCGGGTGCCAACAGCGTCCGAAAGCGATGGTCGAACGGGGATTGATTTCTGTTGTTTAAGTTGTGG
Source organism: Atractosteus spatula (assembly GCF_055471065.1). Classification (NCBI taxonomy): domain Eukaryota; kingdom Metazoa; phylum Chordata; class Actinopteri; order Semionotiformes; family Lepisosteidae; genus Atractosteus; species Atractosteus spatula. The sequence goes on along the minus strand of NW_028296900.1, from coordinate 39,384 downwards.
TACGTGTTGCCAACTAAAGTTCAAACGCTTTCTACAATCTTTGGCTGAACGTGGATCTTGTAGGTCAAACAAATGTGTCGTGACTGAGGATGCCTCTTCTTCGTGTCTTCGAACAGCTTCCAGTCCATTTCGTCCAGCAATTTCCCTCACGGGATCAATAAAGTATCTATCTATCTAGCCAGCCCGGCAGAAGAACATGCTGGATTCTAGGGAGATGCGCGATGGCCCTTACACAGGCGACGACCAGGCAGGAAGAAGGTTTCAGCAGATGAGACACGGGTCTGGAGATGTCCACCTTCACCAGGTTACTCAGGCGCCCCAGACAGTGGAATAATTCCTGCCAACCTCTTTCTGTGGTGTTGATGCTGTGATCTATAATGAGTTTATGAAGTCCAAGGAAATGGCCATTTTGAGTTGCCTTTGCTAAAAAAAATATTTATATTTATTTATTACATGGAATAAGATAACATAAGATCACTTTATTAGCCATATACAATTTCTTGCATTAGGAATTTGTCTTTTCGCATACCACAGCTTGCCTTCCATGAGACAGACAGACAGAGAGAATCTTGGGGTCAGAGCCCAGGGTCAGCCATTGTACAGCGCCTCTGGAGCAGTTGGGGTCAAGGGCCTTGCTCAGGGCCCCAACAGAGTAGGATTCCTCTGCCGGCCGCGGGATTTGGACCAGCAACCTTCCAGCCAGAGGCAAAGTCCCTTAGCCACAGAGCCACCGCTCCTCCCATAGGCTGAATACAGTTGTGGTATCACAGCTGTAGGTAAGGACAGCTAATCAAGCATTTTAATTCATTTGGATGTCATTTCCAGGAACGTTTCAAAACAGTAGTATCAACCAAGATAATGTTTTCCTGATAGATAGGTTTAAACAATATTATTTTTTGAGAATACTAATGCTACTAAGTTTATATATATATCTAATAAAAAAAACTTCAATTGCATTGAAAAATGAAATGCACTATTGTTAGAAATAGAACTACTGTTTTCTTACAACACAGTCCTAACTTAATAGGATAACAATTCTGGCATGCAGCTTATAAAAAATTAGAAAAAGCTCTATTTTATTTTAACCAGGATATCCCACACGGGGTCGGAGGGGAGCTGGAGCCTATCCCAGCAAGTAACAGGCATAGGGCAGGATACACCCTGGATGGCACACCAGTCCATTACAGGGCAGACGAACACACACTCACAAACAGCAGGGTTAATTAACCTACCAGCATGTGGGTGGAAGCCCACATCAACACAGAGAGAACATACAAACGCCACACAGATAGCATCTTAGGAACTGAACCCAGGGCCCCAGCACTGACAGGTTTGATTTAGTTCTTATTTTTACACCATTTGAAAATCATACAGTAGACTTGTCATAACAAGCACTTATTCTGTTCTAGATCTATTCTAAACATAAAGGATCTCTGTACAACTTACCAAATGTGACAAGACTGTCATCTTTCAAACAGGAGTGCATTCGAAGGGACCTCAAGCACGGCAGTTTGACAAACTTTAATAATCATCTCAGCTGCCTTTTTAATGCCTTTTCCAAACGGCAGATGCAAGACTTCAAGGTTTTTAAGTTTCTGCAGTGCACAAGGTGAGAACACAGATAATTAGCAGCACTTATTTACTCAGCTCTATCCTATCCTCCTCAGCCTATCCCTTCAGGACATTCAGTCTCTTTACTATACATACTGTACAAATATGTGCAAGAGGGGAGTGAGTCAAGACAAACTTGAGGTTCTTGTCTGGACCGCATTTCCCAGAATGCTGTGGGGTGTGAGCTGCTGCCCGCTGTCACAAGACCTGCTGGTGGAAGATTATTGGTCAGGTGTCAGATCACAAAGAAGGAAGCTCAAGCTACCAAAAGTCACATGTTTTTTGTGAAGAGTCACAGAGAGAGAGAGACTGGAGTTAAGAGTTGTTCAGTTAAGGCTGGCAATTAGCTTAGCTGCCCACTCCTGATAGTGAGAGACTGAAAAGGAGCTAGATTATTCCTTTGGAGTTTGTTTTTTATTTCCCTGCACTATAAATAAACAGTCCTGTTTCTGAGCCTTATGCCTGTATTTGTGCATGTCTGTTTCTCTGCATTAGCCTGTGTTTAAAGACTGTTACAGCAAGTCCAATGGACAGTCAAATGTTTTCATCATTTGGTTTTCCATCACAGGGCACATATAGATGCCAGCTGTAGATATTTTAATGTTTTATAGACACACATACAATACAATATCTATGCAATGTATTTGAAAAAACTGATAATTCTGTCAACCAAATTCATCCATCCATTTTCTAGCCATGTTATCCAGTACAGAGCTGCATGGCAGCTGGCGTCTATCCCAGCAAGAAACACGTGCCTGGCAGATACATCCTGGATGTATCTAGATGTGCACATACCTATATAACCTACCACTGTGGGAGGACTGTGGGAGGAGACCAGAGCATCTGAAAGAAACCCACACTAAATCGGAGAGAACATGCAAACTCCCCACAGACAGAACCCAGGACCGGAATTAAACCCAGGGCTCCAGAACTGCTAATGCAATGACAGGCAATGCCAATGTCCCAGCAATACACCCCAGGGAGCCACCGTGCCACCCATGGACAGAGCAAGCTAATTGGTTTTAGGTCAACACAATCATGCCCAACATCCCAAAGAAATTGGAGCTGAATTGCAGAGCAAACAATCATTTCGCCTATATTAAAAAACTCAAAGAACTTTTGATCAAATCATAAATATGTTACAGTCACATTGTCAATAAGACGAGTCGTTCACATGAAAGCTTCAATAACTCAGTGAGAAGTGCCTGGCTTTTTAGAAGTTAGTTTCCACCTACCGAAAGCTGGCGTTACTTCCACAGTTTCAAACACTTCATTACACAGCTTCAGCACTTTCAGATTTGTGAATCTTCCAAGCTGTGCAACTGAGAAAAAAAACAAAACATTACAATTAGCAGAGATCACAACTACAACTGTTAGAGTGATTGTTTACTTGATAAAAGACCTCTTACATTTTCTCTTCTATTATGTCCAGAAATAGAATACCTTCTGTACAGTTTGATCTGTGAAAAGGTTGTGCAAGGGAAATAAACCTAGAATCACAATTTATTTTACTTTTATTCACACACTGTAAAATACGTCCTCCAAGTGAAAAACAAATGGTCAGACACTCTAAACAGTAATTTCAAATGAAAATGAGATAGAAACACTGGCTGGACATCTTCAGAATGAACAGTGAAATGTGAACCAAAGAGGACAGAAGGAAACTATGAGAGTGCAGAACAAGATACCCAGGCATGTTGTTGAGGGTAATGCCCTGGATTCAAGTGTTTCATAGCAAAAGCAGTGAACTACTCATGCAAGTTACATTCTGTCTTAGATTTCTAATTGATTTGGGATGAGCTGTAGACTTTTGTTATTTTGACATTATTTTGTCAGTAATATGTGAAAAAGTCTAGGCCAGGGTTACTAGTTTTGATAAACTCTTTAAAACCCGTTGGTGTGGATAAGAACTGCTAGAACAACAATCTGGAATATGATCCATCAGAACATGGCACAGACTCATTGGCAGAAGGAAACGGCTCACCAAAAGAGCTCAGCTGAGAACCGGTGAACGCTATGCAGCCCAGTCTGAGCTCCTGCAGGCTAGCGCAAGGCAGGGGGCTGATGATGCCTTCCAATGCAGGACAGGAGTCACTTTCCAATACAAAGCTGGACAAGAGTGGGAAATGTGTGAAAAGCCACGCTGAAACAGAAACAAAAAAACAAAAACCACCCATCAGCAGCTTCATACTGTTACTGGTGCAGACGATGACTGGTCACTCCTCCTGAAAACCACAGCCTCTGGTTCTTTCACCAAGAAGGGCAGTGCAATCACATTGCAATAATACAGTAGGAGTTTTCCCAATAATAATTACTGTATATTGATTTGACCTCAGCATTGTCCTTACCTTGATTCATTTTGGTATTGGTATTCTTAATTTATCTGCTTGTGCCTTTTCAAACAATGCTGTGACAACTCCCAAAGTGCGCTCTATTCCTTCGTCCTTTAACTTTCCATCAGTACTTTTGTAAGACTTACATTTTGGTTATTTGTAAGCATTAATGTAGCTTCTACTTGTCACACACTATCGCATTTATAAAGGGAAATTTGTAGTTGATTACATAAATAAGTTTGGAAATTTAAGATGGAATGCAGTTAAGGCAGATATTTAGATTCATGCAGCAATATTTTTTGCATTCGTATTGCTCCAAGGAACACATCTGTTCGGTCATGTTAAGTGTTTTTAAAGATAAAATGGTTTGATGTTTTAGAAGAAAATGCAGTCCAAACACCCATATTTGTTTGCTCTGGCACAATATTTCTGGAATCATGTTTTGATCACCTAAAAACTGCTTCCCAGTCTTGGTCAGGAGTAGCCATTCATTCCAATAGATCTTTGTTAGTCTGACTCATCCATCCACCCTTTTTCTAACCACTTATTCCAGTTCAGGGTTAGGGTTAGCCTTGTAGCGCAGTGGCCCTGGGTTCAATTTCAGTGCTGTCTGCATGGAGTTTGCATGTTTTCCCTGTGCTCATGTGGGTTTCCTCCCACATTCCACTGGCAGTGCTGGTAGGTGAACAGACCCTGATCTGAGTGTGCATGTATGTTTGTATCTGTCTGCTCTGCAGTGGGCTGGCATCCCATCCAGGGTGTATCCTGACTTACCCCTGTTACTTGCTAGATAGGCTCTGGCTTCCTCATGACCCTGTACTGTATAAAGCACTTTAGAAAATGGATGGATGGATTAATCTGATATTACCTAATATAGCGTCTTCCTCTTGTATGGTAATATTCAAGTACAGTTTCCTTAGAGTAACCACCTTACTGAATCCAACTGGTAGGGCACACACAATTCCTGGAGATGGACCCAGTACTAATTTCAGTTCCTGGCAGAAAATTAAAATTCAGAAAATTAGAAAAGGCGGTTTATTCATTAAACTCTAAGCTACTAACAGCCAACTTTCTGTAGTAAAACCGTGTTCAATATTCATGATTTCGCTTCTTTGCACAAAAGTGTTATAAGGTTTTACAATGTTATAAGGCACAACTGCATTAACATGACTTAACATGATTCTGGAGCAGTGCATCCTGGGTAATGCTTCAGTTGTTCAGTTTCCTTCAGGAAAGCGTAAGAAGTGGCTTGTATGTGGACCTGTTACCAGAGCAGTGCCTGTGCGCGACTCAGTGTTGTGTTGCCAGATAAAAGAAATATTATTAAAACAAATATCTTCCATGAATCCCTAAACTATCAATTTCAATTTACTTTCCTGTCAGTTATTCCTGTGAGGTAATAAACGTCATTACAAGACGATAGTGCTGCATTTTTTAACAATAATAAAAATAAGATCTAAAAGGAAAGAAAATGCACACAACAATGAAAAGAAAAACTTAGTCCAGTACATGGTAATCTGTTATATAGCAGTGATCTTATTAGTTTGCACATACAATAATTAGAATTATAGGGAGGACGGAATGCTTTTCTGAAGTTTTCAGTACTAATTTTCTTTAAAAATACTAATAACTAATATCACTTATTTCTGATATAGTTATAACAAAAATAATTATGGTTTTGTGAACTGTGGAACCACACATATTTTCCCGCAAGGCATTAAGTTCCATGTTTGAAAATTCACCATCTGAGGAGACCTCAAGGCACCTAACCCTCATAAATACCAAAGTGTTACTGTACACTGTACTAGTACACTAGAGGGCACAAGTGAATTTCAAATTGGCTTCTTTACGAAAGCAGCTGTAGGTGTGTGGAACATGCTGCCCAGTGATAGTGTTGAAGCCGATACCCTGACTTCATTCAAGACAGCTAGATGAGGTCCTCCAGTCAGGAAGGGAGGCACTCCTTTACACAAAGGGATGTGGGAGCATGGAACAAGCTAAATATCCAAGTTGTTTCACAAATGGAAACCACAGGGAAGTACATTTAAAAATGAGCATGGGAGACAGTAGCTCACACAAAGGGTGGTGGGATAGTTTTCTTTCAGGAAACAAATGGATGACATCCTGGGATCAATTCAGTACTAGCTACCAAATAAAAAAAAGGTCAGAATGCTGTTGTAGTGTGCTCTCATGAGGCACCAGTTCTGTAGGGGTTTGGGCATTTACTGGGACAATAATTAATTGTGGCAGTAAATCGCAAAATGATTCTTTTAATGGCCTTAGAATCCAACCATGCGGTATAACTCAAACAACGCACACACACAGGTACTAATACACTAAAATACATTTATTAATACATAGAAGGTGCATGTAAATCTAACAGATCTTATCGTGAGGGTAAGCAGAAAACAAAAGGTATATATTCATTCAGTTACAAAGAGTTACACATATCAAGAGGACATACATTCAGTATATCATTCATTTAGACCGTTTCTTGAATGAACTTGGTTACAACTTCTACATTAGATACTCAAAACAAGTACATAACTCTTAGGAATTAAATTGATATCAACTGGTTGGGATAACAATTGAATTCTCGAGCAGTAATGCAGTGAAGTTGAATACTCATCCAATCTCTGGGGATTCAGATCTCCCCCGGACAAAGAAACAGTTGCAGGCTTGTTGCTGTCCAATCCGTGCTCTCTGGCTAGGTGCCAAGCGGTGCTCGGTGCGGCTGGAGAGATTCCTGCTGCGCTGCTCTCTGAAGACCGGCTAGTTAGTGTTGGCTTTAACTAGCAAAGTTTGTGCACAGGAGAAAACTGACTGTGGGTCCCAGCTGGTCAGGAAGAAGAACGGTTCGTTCCTGATGAAACGCTAGTTCTGAATACTGATTCAGCTGTCCACAGTTCCGACCTGTTCACGAGGCCTGCTGCTGGTGCTAACCTCGGGTGGATCCTCTGGTTACGCGCTGGCAACCTCCGCTCTAGACTCTTAGAACAAGGAAAGTTCTGGCACTCGGACACACTGGCCGTTACATGGTGGTCCTGGCTGAGTCTCAGGATGGTCAGGAGGCGTGCTGCGAGAATGTCCTGCACTTCCCAACTGTTCTGGCCTGCGGGCCGTCCTGTCCTGGAATCATTCACACCCCTGGAATTGTTCTTTTTGGAATTCTTCTTCAGGCCCTCTGTGTTGCCTGTTTTTACCTGGAGGAACTTCAGGTCGTTCATTGGCTGAAAGTTTAATGGGCATCAGAGACCCACGTGGGTTACTCGGCCCTACCAGTTCCTGATTGGTTGATCAAGGTGAGATGTGAGTAACTCACCCCTGACACTTAGGAATGCAGTCCAGATGTCCATCTGGCACTCCCTAGACAGATAGGCGCCAATGGATGACCATTGATCATGATAGCCAGGCTTAGCTAAGTGCATCCCCATTTGGGAGCTGTCCCTTATCAAAGAAACCTTAAATCAGCCTGCATGAATAGCTTATCTGTGGCTGCACCACAGAGATGAAGAGAGAGATGGGGCCTCACTGGCAAGAGAGCGCAAAACTTAATTCCTGTATTTTAATAAGCCTTGCCGCTACAGGTGTAACAGTAATAGTATCATGAAATCTTTATTCCTCCCTGCAGTCTCACTCTCTAACAATGTAAAATAAATGCATTATGACATTATCCATAAACAAATATTTCTGGTAGTAGCTGATACATTAATGCTGCACACTGGTATCTTTCCGGGAGTGAATAGGATGTGCATATAAACTGTGCATCATGTGATACCTGTCAGTTACACCTTCAACAGGCTGACAGGGTTAGCTTGAGAATACCAGCAGAGTTAGAAGATGAGTGTTAGTTGTTGTGAAGCAGGGTTATGGAGTGGTGTAGCTTCTTCTACACTCTGTTGTGTTAAATCCTGCTTGACCTTAAAATGCCTTTTGTCTTGTGTTTTTGTGTGTGTGAATTACCTGAGTCAGGGTAGTGTCAGCAGGGTCTTGTCACAGTAGATGAGTGTATATACAGTGCCTTCAGAAAGTATTCACCCAGTGGAATTTTGTTGCATTTTGTTCCCATTACACCTCCACATTTTAACATTTTTTCCTCGTTTTAAGAACACTAAATTCAACACATTTATGAATCAAAAATATTTTTTATTCAAGAACATTTGTTTTTCAAAATGAAAGATTTACATTTCTCATTTACAAAAGTATTGTATTACAAGAGATTGTTTGTGTCTGCAGTTTCTCCCATTTCAGCCAAAAAGCTCTGCAACTCTGTCAGTGTTGGAGCTGGCCACTTTTGGTCACTTTTCTGACAATCACCATTCTTGTCCGGTTGCTCAATTTGGTAGGAGGGCCTGATCTTAGTAGTGTCTGGGTTTTGCCATGTTTTTTCTATTTAGTTACAATGGGATTTAACGGTGCTCCTAGGAAGGTTCAAAACTTTGCCAATCTTTTTATAACCTTCTCCAGTTTTTTTTCCTCCTAACAACTTCATCTCAAAGTTCCAAAGGTAGCTCCTTGGTCTTCATGACAGCAGGACTGATCTGATCTGCTGTTTCAGTGAGACCTCACAGTCAGTGATATCTATTGTGCAATCAAGCAATTGAACACCGGTGAATTTGAAATGAACACAGGTGTACCTTGTTAATGTATTTAGTGTGATCTCTCAAGATAATTGACCCAAATTAGGTTGTTGAAACAAAGGGAGTGAATACTTATCAATTAAGTAATTTTCCATTTTTATTTTTAATAGATGTCTTCAGAATTATAAATACTTAATTTCATTTGAACATTATAAAGAATTGCTTCTACAGGAGTGGAGAAAAACATTTAAATATGATTTAATTTGACTTTGCAACACAGCAGAATGAGAAATAAACAATGGGGTGTGAGTACTTTCTGAAGGCACTGTATATATAGCTTGTCCTGTCTGCAGTTGCATTGAAAAAAAAATTGAAGTATTACTAACGGTGCCAAAATAGATTTTCTTATTAAAAGAGATTCATACAGTATCTTATTCTTTATTATTTACCCTTTATTGCATAAATATTTCTTGTATTTGATATATATGCTCTCTTATCCACATAAATTAAACTCTGTGACAAGAACTATTTCTGTTTTAGTCAACTGTAAATAAGAGTATAGTCAAAATTTAACTGACCAGACGAACTCAAAATTGGGTGACTACAAAGTGACTATGACTAATAGACATTTTGGGAACAAGTAAAGGTTTGTTCCATGCTGAAAAGAGAAGAAAATAAATGTCTCGGCTGTGGAGCCTTCTTCGGATGTCACATGCTGACGCACCTACCCACTTGAACTAAAGACATTTTAGTTGACTTGACTTAGACTATGATTAAATAAAAAACCTGGTGACTAAATTGGTTTTTTTAAGTCACCTGACTGGAACTCTTCCCACACTGACTGTAGCTGAATGGTCTGTCTCCTGTGTGAATGCGCTGGTGCTTTTTTAAGTCATGCGATTGAATAAAACTCTTCCCACACTGACTGCAGATAAACGGTCTCTCTCCTGTGTGAATGCGCTGGTGGGCTTTTAAGCTACGTGACTGACTAAAACTCTTCCCACACTGACTGCAGCTGAATGGTCTCTCTCCTGTGTGAATGCGCTGGTGCTTTTTTAAGTCATGCGATTGAATAAAACTCTTCCCACACTGACTGCAGCTGAACAGTCTCTCTTCTGTGTGAATGCGCTGGTGGGCTATTAAGCTACTTGACTGACTAAAACTCTTCCCACACTGACCACAGCTGAATGGTCTCTCTCCTGTGTGAATGCGCTGGTGGGTTATTAAGCTACTTGACCGACTAAAACTCTTTCCACACTGACTGCAGCTGAACGGTCTCTCTCCTGTGTGAATGCGCTGGTGTGATTGTAAGTGGCTTTTCTGACTAAAACTCTTCCCACACTGACTGCAACTGAATGCTCTCTCTCCTGTGTGAATGCGCCGGTGGGCTATTAAGCTACTTGACTGACTAAAACTCTTCCCACACTGACTGCAGCTGAATGGTCTCTCTCCTGTGTGAATGCGCTGGTGGGTTATTAAATTACTTGACTGACTAAAAGTCTTCCCACACTGACTACAGGTGAACAGTCTCTCTCCTGTGTGAATGCGCTGGTGGGTTATTAAGTTACATGACCAACTAAAACTCTTCCCACACTGACTGCAGCAGAATGGTCTCTCTCCTGTGTGAATGTGCTGGTGGGATTTTAAGGCATGTGACTGACTAAAACTCTTCCCACACTGACTGCAGCTGAATGGTGCCTCTCCTGTGTGAATGCGCTGGTGGGTTATTAAATTACTTGACTGTCTAAAAGTCTTCCCACACTGACTGCAGCTGAACGGTCTCTCTCCTGTGTGAATGTGCTGATGTTGTTTTAAGAGCTGCAAGTGACTAAAACTCTTCCCACAATGACTACATCTGAAAGGTCTCTCTCCCGTATGAATACGCTGGTGTCTTTTAAAGTCACTTGACTGAATAAAACTCTTCCCACACTGACTGCAGCTGAATGGTCTCTCTCCCGTTTGAAGGTGCTGGTCGGGTTTTGATTTGCTAGACTGACAGAAACGCTGCTCCTCTCTGTGCCATAATGGCAGTTTGTCCACTCCATCTGAGCAAGGCCTTGAGTGATTCTTCCTCATTCTCTGATTGTACTGGGGTCTCTTATTCTGCCAATGCTCCATGGAATGGTCTTGCTCCGTGTGCTGAGATTTGTTTTCTCCACCATGTCCTTCAGTGTGCTGCTCAGCAGTGTGAATCATCCGGGGCTCCTTCTCCAGCTCTCTGAGACTAAAACTGTCTAGTTCATTCAGTTGTTCTCCTCTTTGCCCAAGAACAGACCTACTCTCCAGTTCATTAAAACTTTTAACAATTTTCTCAGTAACCAGATTAGTAAACCTGTGTGTAAAGCCATCAGATACTAAGGGATCATATGATTGTTTGAGTCTCTGCAATGACAGTCTCTCCACTTGAACAGAACAAGGCCTAATTATCAAGCCCTGTAGGAGCTGCTGTTGCTCCTCCCTGTACTGACTCCTCTCTGTGTGCTGTGACTCAGTACTGTTCTCTTCACCAGGTACATCAGTCTGCTGCTCTGCAGCGTCAATCAACTTGGACTTCATGTCCTGTTCTGTAAGATTTAAAACATCCAGTTCTTCACTGTGCTCTCGTACAGAGACACAGCCCAGTTCATTACAACCTTGTGTAATATTGTTCGAGTCCAGATTATTAATCTTATCTATAAAATCATCACATACTAAGAGCCCAGGTGTCTCACTCTCAGGCTCTGTCTTCATCATGGTCACAGAGTCCAGATCCTCGACACTCTGTCTGCTCTCTGTGTGCTGCTCACTGAGTGTCTCTTTCCCTTCTGCGACAGTGAGCTCTCTCTCCTGCACCAAACTGGAGCCCCACTCCTCCTCACTGTGCTGCTGTTCAAGAGGAGCCATGTCCCCAGCATCAGAGAGAGCACTGGTCTCTGTGCCTGTAAATACAGGAAAAGAAAACAATAACTTTATAATAATAATAAACTTTATTTTATATAGCACCTTTAAAGGTGGCTTCTCAAAGCACTTTACAGAAGGCCAACAACAAAAAAGACACAATATAAGCATGATGAGAATATAGTTAGACGAGTCAGTAGATGGTGGTACTAAGTCCAGTAGGAGCAGAGGGGTAAAGAACAGATAAATAAAGGCTCTTCTGAAGAAGAAGGTTTTGAGTCTGGATTTGAAGAAGCTTAGAGAAAGTGACTCTGATATCCTTGGGGAGAAAGTTCTAGAGCTTGGGGCAAAACAGGAGAAGGCCATGTCACCCATAGAGTGTAGAAGGACTGGGGGACAAATAGTTGAACACAATTAGAAGAGTGAAGGTTGTGAGGTGGGGAGTAGGGCGATAACTCAGACAGGTACTGAGGTGCCAAGCCATAGAGAGCCTTATAGGTAAGCAGGAGGATTGTTAAGCATCACAAAACTTGACAGGAAGCCAGTGCAAGGACTCCAGGATAGGAGTAATGTGAATACTTGCACTAGACAAACTGGAAATTACAGCATATTAACACTGCACTGACAGAGATGGGTAAATACAGACACACTGACTGGACACTGCAGCATATTAGCACTGCACTGAAAGGGGTTAATATAGACATGCTGACTGGACACTACAGTACATTAACACTGCACTAAGAGAGGGGTTCATACAGACACACTGACTGGACACTACAGTACTTTAACACTGCACTGAGACGGAGGCATTTATACAGCCATGGACTGCTCAGAGAAGGGGGGTAAATACAGACAGACTGACAGACAGGACACTACAGTACATTAGCACTGCACTGAGAGAGAGCGGTTAATACAGACACACTGACTGGACACTACAGAACATTAACACTGCACTGAGTGACAGGTTAATACAGACATGCTGACTGGACACTACAGTACATTAACACTGCATTGAGAAAGAGAGGGATTAATACAGACACACTGACTGCATATTATAGTACTTTAAAACTGCACGGAGAGAGGTAGGTTAATACATAGACACTGACTGGACACTACAGTACATTAACACTACACTGAGACAGAGAGGGGTTAATACAAACACACTGACTGGACACTCCAGTATATTAACACTGCACTGAGAGAGAGAGGGGTTGATTCACACACACTGACTGCACACTACAATATATTAACACTGCACTGAGAGAGAGGGGTTAATACAGACACACTGACTGGACACTACAGTACATTAACACTGCACTGAGAGAGAGGGGTTAATACAGACACACTGACTGGACACTACAGTACATTAACACTGCACTGAGAGAGAGGGGGGTTAATACATACATACTGACTGGACACTACAGCACATTAACACTACACTGAGAGACAGTGTTCAATCAATCTTTATTGACAGAAAAAATAAAGAAAGTATGAATCTTGATTCTTAGGACCCCACCTTAAAAATTATTAAAATAAAATCATAATTGGAATATTAATTTTTTATTCACAATCCTGCACGTTTCCAAAACACCAATGCTTTTCAAATGTTCCACAGTCATTATGAGATAATATAAAACATATATTTTAACGACATCCTGCTCTTCACCAACCCTTCAAACATCCTCACCAAGTCTACAGACCCGGAACCAGAGATCTTATTTTTCAGAGTCTTGTAGATGGTGAGTTTGGCCTGGCCCAGTAGAAAGTTGGCGAGGAGGGTCTGAGTTTTTTGTTTTTTCGTATGACCCACCCCGAACATGAAAATAATGTAATTGAAGGCCAGGCCAAGGTTGATGAAGAGCCAAATCAACACGGCAAACATGGGCGACAGGTGGGGGCAGGCACTGTAGTAGTGGAACACCGTCTCCCTCTGAGCGCAGAAGGGACAGGCCCCTTTTGTTGAGGGGAAATCTGTAGAGGCTACCCCAGGCAGGCCGGACACCATCTGGCACCCCCAGACGAGCCCTCCAGGGAGTGTCAGGGAGTGCAGACAGCTGGGCTTGGTGTCTAGATGTTACAACTAGTCTATATAGACACTTCCCCCCAACACCAGCCAGAGACCTCTCCTCTGAAGCAAGGGACTCAAGGAGAGATCCTGTCGGCCCGGGACTGAGTGCAGGAGACACTAGCAGACCAGGGAAAGGAGGCTGTGTGGTTGGAAGGTGGCGTTCCTCAAACAGATCCTGGACTAGCAGCATCTCCTCAAGAGGCAGAGCAGAGCAGAGCAAAGCTGAGTAAGAAACCCGTCCACACACCGCCGCGAGTGTAGTCCCAGAGCGTCACATGCCCACTCCATGCTGCGCCACCAGTCCTGATCCACGTCAAGCAGGTGGTGGAGTTGTGTGACATTGGCGCGGACCAGTCTGCTGGTAAAGTCCAAGGAGCGGCCCAGTTCTGTGTCCATTCACGGATTGTGTACTAGTGGCTCTCAGAGTGTCCAGTATAGACTGGGCCGCTCCTCCTCTCTCCGCACGTGCAGATGCCGCCAGGCTTTCAGGAGACTACGCTGGAAAGGCTGCAGTGGAGACAGGTCAACCCTGCTGGTGTCCATCAGGAAGAGAACAGAGTCGATCCCGAAGTGTCCTGCTAGACGCAACAGGGTGAAGGTCAGCTCCTTCCAGGACAGCGAGGCCGGGCCATACAGCAGCTTCTGTACTGCCTGCATACGAAAGGCGTCCACCCGGCTCCGGATGTCAACGAGTCCTTGTCCTCCGTCCTCTCTGGGCAAATAGAGGACACCCCTCCACAGCCAGTGCAGTCCATCCCAGAAGAAGTCGAGAAGCGTGGCCTGCAGCTCCTCGATCAGTCCAGCTGCTGGCTCCAGGCACAGCAGGCAATGCCACAACATTGAAGCCACCAGGGTGTTGACAATCAGAACCCGGCCTTTGTAGGAGATCTGGGAGAGCAGCCAGCGCCAGCGGTCCAGCCGACCTTTCACTTTTTCGAGGAGCCCCTCCCAGTTCTTCCTCACACTGGCCTTGTCCCCCAGGTACAACCCCAGGTATTTGAGTCCTCCTCTGGTCCAGCTGAACCTCTCTGGCAAGACTGGGGGACCCGTCTCGCTCCACTCTCCCAGGAGTAGGGCGCTACTCTTGGCCCAGTTTACTTTGGCTGATGATAGCCACTGGAAATCATTCAAAGTTGTCTGTAGCGCCCTGACATCCTGTTCTCCTCCGACCACGACCATGATGTCATCAGCGTATGCCAACATCTTGACAGTAGAATTGGGGCAGCCCGGGATGGACAGCCCCTTGATGACCCGGCGCAGCTGATGTAGCAGAGGTTCAATGGCAAGGGAGTAGAGCATTCCTGAGAGTGCACAGCCCTGCCTGACTCCCCTCTGCACTGGAAACGGAGCACTCAGCCCTCTGTTGACCTTTAGCACACTGAAGATGTCACTGTACAGCACCTGAATCATGGCAACAAAGACAGAGCTGAATCCGAAAAACCTCATGGTTCTCCACAAATACTGATGTTCAACCCTATCAAAGGCCTTTTCCTGGTCTAACGAAATGAGACCAGTATCTAAACCCAATAGTCTGGAGGTGGCCACAACATCTCAAATCAGAAATATATTATCAAAGATTGTCCTTCTGGGTACACAGTACGATTGTTCGGACTGCACCACTGATCCCAGCACCACCCTCAGCCTGTTGGCCAGAGCTTTGGACAGGATTTTATAATCCACACACAGCAGGGCAACAGGTCTCCAGTTCTTAATGTCACACAGGTCCCCTTTCTTAGGCAGCAGGGTGACAACAGCTCTCCTGCAGCTCAGTGGCAGGTCCCCGTGCTCCAGACTTTCCGAGAACACATCCAGCAGGTCAGGTCCCAGCACGGCCCAGAAGGCACAGTAGAATTTGGCCGGCAAGCCATCAAGGCCAGGGGTCATACCATTACTCAAGACACTGAGTGCAGTGGAGAGCTCCTCCAGGGATAGAGGCCTCTCCGGCCATGCCCCCTCCTCTTCGGGGACCTGTGGAAGGTCTTCAAGGAACCTGCGTGTGCAGACCAAGTCCTCACTTGCCTCGCTGGAGAAGAGTGTCTTGTAGAACTGCATGGTCCTCTCCTGGATCTGCCCAGCCTCGTGCAGCTCCTGCCCTGTCTCCGAGCGCAGGCAGAGGTTCTGCCTGCTCTGGCCCGGTTTCTTCTCTAGGCCAAAGAAGTAGCGAGTCGGGGCGTCTACCTGTGATGCACTCTGAACCCTAGATTTTATTAGAGCTCCCTGTACTTTTGTGTCCAGAAGGCCAATGAGTGATTCTTTTTGAGTGTGGAGGTTATCAATTAGCCTCCTGTCTGCACAACACTCCAGAGCCTGGTGGAGCTCCAGAATGTCTCTCTCCAGAGCCTTCATGGACTCACGGATACCTCTCGTGACAATTCCAGTGTACTGCTGGTGGAACTGGCGAATCTGCACCTTCCCAGTATCCCACTACTGCCTCAGGGAGACAAAGTGGGCTTTCTGACTCCTCCACTGCTACCAGAAGAACACGAGGCAGTCACAGAAGTGAGCATCGTCAAGCAGTTGGGTATTAAAGTGCCAGTAGGCACTGCGGGACCTCACTGATGGGACGACGACTGTGCAGATGGTGAGACAGTTGTCCGACAGGCCCACTGGACAGATGGGAGTACTGCTTGACGATGCTGTAATGATGTTTACGGCAGTAGATGCGGTCAAGCCTGGCCAGAGAGAGGGTGTTCCCTCAGACCTGGGCCCAGGTGTACTGCCTCGTGTCCCCATGACATCTCCTCCAGATGTCAGTGAGGTCAGATTTGACAAGGATCCTGCGCAGCTCCCTGGCCGACAGGCCATGTGGCTCTCCGTGATTCCTGCATAATTCCTGTCCAGTGTGCTGCTCTCTGTGCAGTTAAAATCATCCCCCAGGAAGACCAGCTCTTCAGGCTGGCAGGTCACCAGCGCATTTTCAAGCTCCCTGAAGAAGGTGACCCTCTCTCCGCCGTCTGTGGATGCGTAAATGTTAATAAAAACAAAGGTTTTCTTCCTGTAAACTACTCGCATGAGTCAAAGGCGACCTTTCACAACCTCATGGACGGCGATAGAGAGGGGCTTGAACCCCACAGAGAACAGCACCGTGATCCCCGCGCTCACAGGGGACCCATGATTGTACACAATGTCCCCCTGCCACTCCCGCTGCCAGGCAATGATGTTGGAGCTGTCGGTGTGGGTCTCCTGCAGGAACGTCACCTGCAGGCTGTTTTCTTTGATGACCTCCAACACCGCAGCTCGCTTCAAAGCCCTCCGGCACCCATTGGTGTTCAAACTCCCTATTCTAATGCCGCCCATGTTTGCGGAAAAGAAAAAAAGAAACAACATAAAACACAAACAGACACATAGCACGCAGACGGATAGTGATGTGATGTAAGAGACGGGACTCATTCGTGCTGAGGTGCATTCCGCGGTCCTGCCCTGATCTTACCCAATAAGCTCTTCAGGCACCATCTCTCTTGATCGCTGAAGTCATTCGCACCTGAGCCTTTTCAGATGGTGGGTCGCGGAGAGGACAAAGAGCTCAGTGTCGGGAAAAAAGTCCTCGACCACAGTTCCCCTCTTACCTTTAGTCTTCTCTAAGAACTCCCTGATGCTCTGGAAACTGTAGCCTACTCTGCAGCTCTGCCGGGCCGAGGAGCCCGAGGCGAGAGAGGAGTCTGGGAAGCCGCCCTCGTCATCGTTGCTCCCGGACTCCGAGGAGCTCCGGGCGGCGGCGGCGAGGACACTCCAGCGCGTCCTTACTCTCCCAGTGTCGGAGTCACTCGCGGCCCCTGGGCCGGCGACAGAGCCGCCCTCCACCGAGCTCTCTGTGCTGTGCTTTTTCTGCACCGCACTCTGCATAGATTTTTTCGTGCGCTTTCTCCACGGTGTCTTAAAACCATTGTCTATTTTTCTGGATGTTAATTAATTTCCTCCCCACACTGTGTCTACAGTTTTCGCTGCCACTTGTGACGAGTTTTCCTCCGTCGGTGTCACTGCCTGCTCTCTCTCCCTGACTCTCCTGAGCAGCGGGGCTCTGCAGCTCCCCTGCTCCGCCAGCGCTCGTATCTTGCTCCCCGGTGTGGGGAGCTCCCATCTGAGGGCTGAGGTGGTCCACTCTTTGCTATCTGTTCTCCTGCATGGGACACCACCAGCTCGGGCTCACCTGCCCCCTCCAGCGATCTCCTCTCCTGCACCCCGGCCGTGGGCTCTGCCTCCCTGCTGCCTCCCTGCACTGCTCCACTCCCCGCTGCCTGACACTGTCTCCTGGCCTCCTGGCAATTCTTCACCACATGCCCCTCGCTCCCGCACCTGAAGCACTTCGTCAATTCCAAAGTCACGAATACAACATAATCACAGGTGTCAATCCGAAATTTAAGATCCACATTGATCTCTTCCATGGGGTTTTTTTAAGATCACGTAGACTTGTCTTCGGAAAGAGATGACATGCTTCAGTTGAAGTCCCCTGCAGCCCAGAGGGACCCTCCTGATCGGAGAGACCACCTGTCCGTAACAGGACAGCTCCCTCTACAGCAGCTCGTTTCTCATGAACGGAGGCACATTGGAGAGGGTGATCTTCCGAGCTGGGGCTGTGAACGGCAGCACCGGGGTGAAGGTGCCGTCCAGGACAACCCACTTTACCACCAGGGCATTTGCCAGATCAATAGATTGCAGGAAAATAACTATCCCTCCACTCATGCGGGAAGCGGACTTGATGTTCCTGCAGCCCACAACCATCCCAACCGCAAGAACGCACCTCTCCAGCGGTTCATACAGACACACTGACTGGACGCTACAGTACATTAACACTGCACTGAGAGAGGTTCATACAGGCACACTGACTGGAAACTCCAGTACATTAACACTACACTGCAATCAGAGAAAGGGGTTAATACAGACACACTGACTGACTGGACACTACAGTGCATTAACACTGCACTGAGAGAGAGGGGGGTTAATACAGACACACTGACTGGACACTACAGTACATTAACACTGCACTGAGAGAGAGGGGTGAATACAGACACACTGACTGGACACTACAGTACTTTAACACTGCACTGAAAAAGGGGTTAATACAGACATGCTGACTGGACACTACAGTACATCAACACTGCACTGAGGGGGGGGGGGTTAATACAGACACACTGACTGAACACTACAGTACATCAACACTGCACTGAGAGGGGGGGGGTTAATACAGACACAGTGACTGGACACTACAGTACATTAACAATGCACTGAGAGGGGAGGGGGGGTTAATACAGACACACTGACTGGACACTACAGTACATTAACACTACACTGAGACAGAGAGGGTTTAATATAGACACACTGACTGGACACTACAGTACATTAACACTGCACTGAGAGAGAGAGGGGTTGATTCACACACACTGACTGGACACTACAGTACATTAACACTACACTGAGACAGAGAGGGTTTAATATAGACACACTGACTGGATACTACAGTACATTAACACTGTACTGAGACAGAGAGGGGTTGATTCACACACACTGACTGGACACTACAGTACATGAACACTGCACTGAGAGAGAGAGGGCTTGATACAGACACACTGACTAGACACTACAGTACATTAACACTGCACAGAGAGAGAGGGGGGTTAATACAGACACACTGACTGGACACTCCAGTACATTAACACTGCACTGAGAGAGAGAGGGGTTAATACAGACACACTGACTGGACACTACAGTACATTAACACTACACTGAGACAGAGAGGGTTTAATAAAGACACACTGACTGGACACTACAGTACATTAACACTGCACTGAGAGAGAGAGGGGGGTTAATACAGACACACTGACTGGACACTACAGTACATGAACACTGCACTGAGGGGGGGGGGGGGTTAATACAGACACACTGTCTGGACACTACAGTACATGAACACTGCACTGAGAGAGAGGGGGCTTGATACAGACACACTGACTAGACACTACAGTACATTACCACTGCACTGAGGGGGGGGGGGGGTTAATACAGACACACTGACTGGACACTACAGTACATTAACACTGCAGAGAGAGAGGGGGGTTAATACAGACACACTGACTGGACACTCCAGTACATTAACACTGCACTGAGAGAGAGAGGGGTGAATACAGACACACTGACTGGACACTACAGTACATTAACACTACACTGAGACAGAGAGGGTTTAATAAAGACATACTGACTAGACACTACAGTACATTAACACTTTATACAAACAAGGACAAACTGGAAATTACAGCATATTAACACTGCACTGACAGAGAGGGGTAAATACAGCCATACTGACTGGACACTCCAGTACATTAACACTGCACTGAGAGAGGGGTTAATACAGACATACTTACTTCACAGTACGGTACATAAACAATGCACTAAGAGAGAGAGGGATTAATACAGATATAGTGGATTAATATTCCAGAGGAGTTAATACAGACACAGACCTCACCAGTGAGGAAGTTATAGACACTGGTTTTAAACACACACACATACTCTGACTTCATACACGTCACCACACTGACCTGACAACAGTTTCATGTCCATTTCTTCTTTTATTTCTGCAGTGACTTCACAGGGAAGCGTCTGGGTACCCTGATCTCCTCTTGCTCCCGAATCCTCCTCCCACAGCTGCAATCTCCACTTCAAGCTCTCGTTTTCCTTCTTCAGCTGCGCCATTTCACTCCCGACAATGTCCTGCACACACTGTGTGATTTTAAACACGGCCCGTCTCACCAGGACCTGGGAGACGCTGCGGAGTTTGTTTTCAAACTCGTTCTGAGTCAGACATCCTGTTTCCAAAAACTTCTGACACTTCATACACGATCGATTTGAGCAAAACGTGCATGAACGAGTCAAGCTGGATTTCCAGATTTAACAAGTACTCCGCCATCCTTCTTCAGAGTCGATCAGAAACAAAGGCTGACTTGCGATGTTTAAACAGAACAGCTTCTTTATTTCTATTCTTCACAGATTCTGTTGTCAGGGCTGTGCTCTGTTCAAGCATAAACACAGCTGACAAGATGCTACGTTTTCAGAAACTGAAGTTATTAAAAAAAACAACTTTCTTCTTTATAGAAAGAAAATCATTCAAGCACCCACAGCTATGTTGTGTAGCGCCGTGTGATGACGTCATTCGTTAGCGCGGCCGCGACTTCAAAACAATCGAGAAGCGGAGCTGAGAAAGAGGAGTTTCTGCAGCCTGATATAAACTTAACTGCACCTCCTAGCGCCACCTAGTCAAGAGGAGTGAATCACCTGCGACTTGCGCCGTTCGTAAGTGTGAATTTTGTGAAACGGAACATATTTACTGTTTTGCCCTTCCACAACGAAAACGTCTCCCTTTGCAGGTTTTTGGTTAAAGAAAAAAAATGCTGTCATATTCTTCCCAGCTGGCAGTATTTATTCTGCAACATAAGCAAGATTTGTATTTCATATTTCGCAAATTGTATGAATTTCTCGAAAAACACGTTGTTCCAAGAAAGGAAATAAATACTTCTAGTAACAAAATCAAGCCATATGTGATTGTCCTTAATGATACATTCTGTATGACAAGACAGGAAGAAAGGCACCTCAGGATTTCAGACACAGGATCTCCTGTATATTGAGAGAAGTTTATACCATCTGTCAGTTTTCATGTCCAAGGAGCTCAATTTGCATTCCATGTACAACAGCGTGTCCTCTACACCCGCCACTGAAGCACAGCACAGGCTCAGCATCTTGACATCTTCCTAACAGAGACACGTAGAGACCTTTTGGTGGGCAGTGGCTCAAAAGGGGAGAAGAGACCATTTCTGGAGCAGGATTTGTTACGTTGGAGTATTCTGGACACAAATCAGTGCCCGCTTTTATTTCTGTTTTTTTTTTAATTTTACAGAAAGTTTAAATGTGACTTTGAAGGCATTATAATTCACAACCATGGCAAAAAATGGTTGTCCATAATTGTTGATTATGTTTGATTAACAGACAAAATATGACAACCCCTCTACTGAGCATATACTTTATTTTCCTGATGTAACACATCTTAACAAGAGGGCAAAGTAAATAAAATAATTAGCATCTAATTGCATGCAATACCAAATGCAATCTCTTTCCATCTTAAGAGCAAGGGTTCACATGATACATCAATTCAATTTTTTTTTCCCAAAAAAGTGTCTATTGTGGGACGAATACTGCTTGAGCAGCCTCTGTTCCTCAACCACCTGGCTCAGGTCTCGATGGAGTACATGTTTCTATGAGGCTGAATTGTCTTAGTTCAGGGATCTTCTTTACGAAATAAAGGATGGCTTTCTACCTGCTCAAGCTATTGTCGACACTGTGCGGGAGGTTGACGATGAGCTGTCTGGCAGTTAGATCCTGCAGGACTTTGAGCAACTCAAACTCAGCCTCCTGGACAGCTGGCTGGAGAAGCTGTGACAGGTGCATGGCTCAGGGAGATGACAGTGAAGACGGGGGACCATGGGGTGAGCCTTCTGGGGTGCACCACCATCGTGTTCCACAGGCTGGTTGTGGCAAAGCAGTTCAGGGCACCAGTCTTGGATGTGGTTTGGGGAAAAATCTTTCCCCACTTCGAGCCGGCATGGCTGTGGGTATGTCTGAGGCTGCCTTTCCTGCCCCAGAGGTTGAAGCAGCTCGACAATTTCATCCAACATAATTGCATTTTATGAAAATGGTGCTGCAGCAAAT
Source organism: Atractosteus spatula (assembly GCF_055471065.1). Taxonomy (NCBI): domain Eukaryota; kingdom Metazoa; phylum Chordata; class Actinopteri; order Semionotiformes; family Lepisosteidae; genus Atractosteus; species Atractosteus spatula. Next base: position 17,227 of record NW_028296900.1, on the reverse strand, counting down.
TCTGTATGTCTGTTGTGTCCCACAGCTTGTGAGAAGAAGAGAGAGACCCCTATCTCTTTTGCCTTCCGTTACTCCCACTCAGGGGTCTTTCCACTGACTCTGTGAGGGGCAGGTGTGTCCAGTAGATTATCGAGTGGAAGTTAGGGATGTTGGAGATGCAGCTCCTTGCATTCACAACAAGAGTCACCAGCAGCAGCAGCAGTAGTGCCTGCAGCTTTCCATTCTGTAGTGGTTTCGCCTAAACGAAAGGTTTCCCAAGCGGAAACAAACCACCTTTATTCGCATGCTTCTCAACTGCATAAAGGTCCCTAGCGACAGGCCATCTTTTCTCAATGTATTTCTGGTGTTTCATGGCATCTCGTACCAAATGCACTTTCCTTCTGTACACGGAGCTGATCACTTGAAATTTGGCTGTGCAGAGAGACCAAGATGAGCTTTGTCGACTCCAAAGCAGCTCCTTTGTAAAACGCTGTTTGTTCACATCACTTATGTGGGGCTTATACACGGCGGTCTCTAAAGGTCTTTGCTACCTGATAGTGGGGCATTGCAGTAGTCTAACCTGCTGTATGCAAGAGCATGCATTAATTTCTCTGTGTCTTGAGTGGAGAGAAACTGCCTTAGTTTTGCAATTTTTCTCAACTGTAGGAAGTATGTTTTGATACTCTTTTAACATGAGAGTTAAACGAGAGCCTTGCGTCTAATATGGTTATGTGCTGAGTCTTTGAGGCAAATTTTTGAATGCTCTGAGTAAAGTGCTGAAGTTATAGTAGTCCTATCAGTATTGTAGCCACCAAACAACAGAACCTGTTTTATCAGAGTTGAGGAACAAAATGTTTTCACACATCCAAGTCTTTACTTCATTAATGCAATTAGATACTTTATTGATCCCTCACGGGATCAATAAAGTATCTATTAAATAAAGTGATAATAGACGAGTTGTTGTTAGGTGTAAACAAAATGTTTATTTGAGTGTCATCAGCATATGAATGAAAGTTAATATTATGTTTTTGTATTATCCTACCTAGCAGCAGCATGTACAGAGAGAACAATATTGGCCGCAGCACTGATCCCTGTGGTACCCCAAATTGACATTGAGGAACCAGTTCAATTATTAGATATTGGAACATTTAAAAAGCATCAGATATTTTTTTCTTGATATTGCATTTATACTTTATGTTACTCTTTTCTATATATTAACTGTAGAAGTCCTTCCCAATTTTTTTCAAATATCACAATTTGTAGGCATGGAACTAAGGCATGTTATATCAGAATTTATTTTACCTTCATTTACACATTATAACACTCAACCTCTAAGTAAATAACAAATGCTCAAACATTTCGAACAGTAATTATAAATCCTCTCAGTCAATAACTTTGGAAAATCAAGTTAGAAACACGTAATCTCTGTCTGTAATAGATTCTTGTAAATCTTGGATTTTAAATAAGTCTACTGTAGCTGAATATATTTCATGTAAAAGCAGAAATGTTGCACATCCTTAATCTCTTTAATTACCTCTCTGCTACATAAGGCATCTCAGAGAAAAGTATTAAGGGGGTGGTATAAAGAATCTCCACTTAATCTCAATCTCATCTCTACTTAATTGGATTTCTTAGCAAAACCTTAACCCACTTGATATTTGCAAGAAATGTGATTGTTTTTGTTAAACAATTGAGTACGTACTGTACAGCCTTTAATATGCGATAGTGAATTTTCCCGTATTCTGGGGAGGGAGGAGAACTGAAATTAAGGAAATACATATTTAAAGGGGGTGAAAGTCTTAAATGTGTTCTTTCATATCTGGGCGTTTGAATAGATTTGTTGTATAATTTATTGTGATTTCACTCCATACTTGTGTTTCTCAGGAGAAAGTAGTAACATTGGGGATTTGAGGGTACAGAAAATACATTGTACTGTACGGGAAAATGTAAGGTTATGTTAAAAAAGAAACTTTTCAGCACCCTTTTGAACGCGATTATTAGACACCTGTTGAATCTCAACCGGGATTTCTTGAGACATCATTCAGTGAGCGAAGCCTCCCTCTGGACTCCGCACTGAGTTGAAAGCTATGCGAGCTGCTCACTCCTTGTTCTGTACTGTTACCAGAAATCAAGATAAATCATGTCAGACATTTTTCCATCTTTAATGTGACCTTGCAACCAACAAAATTCAAGAGAAAACAGATAATTATTAGGAAAAATAATTGAAATTAAAAAACCTACTGTCACGGACGTCCAAAAGGACTAACCGTGGAGAGCAGGAGAGCGGAAAAAGACCCATATGCGTAGCGGCGAAACGGGGAGTTAGCCCGGGCTCATTCGTGCAAAGAGTTCAGGAGTGCCGTATAGAAACCAATGCCCTCAGGTAGCGGACGTAGGGCGACCTGGTGCTAGGCGGGTCTCAGGACATCTGAATGTCAATGCTGAGCCAGGGCAGAGTGCAAGACCCGGAAATATATAGCCCCAGAGAGAGAGAAATACCGGAAGGACAGCAAATAACCGGAAATGAGAGACAGGACAGAGAAGGAGCACCCTCTGGCTGCAGAGGGCGTGACACCTACAACACTCTGGTTGCATAAGTGTGCACACCCTTTTATTATGGGGGCTGTAGCTGTGTTCAGAGTTAACCAATCACATTCAAAATCATGTCTAAAGTAAAATAGCATACACCTGCCATTAATGAAAGTGATTCTGATTAACCCCAAATAAAAATCAGGTGTTCTTGTAGGACTTCCTTGAAACTTTCGTGGTTGAAGTCTACTGGGATAGCCATGGTCCTCAAGGAGGTGATTAAAAATATAAGGGATCTTATTGTTGAAAGGTACTGATCAGGAGAGGGGTATAAAAGAATATCAAAGGCATTGGATGTACCATGGAGCCCTGTGAAGATTATCATCAAATGCGGCACCACAGGGACATTGACAAGATCAGGACAACCCTCCAAAGTTAATGACGGGACAAGGAGAAAACTCATGAGGGAAGCTACCAAGAGGCCTACAGAAAGCTACAGAGACCTACAGAGCTGCAGCAATTTTTGGTGGGTATTGGTCACTCCTTGCATGTGACAACAATCTCCCCTATTCTGCACGTCTGGGCTATGGGATAGGAGGCAAGACAGAAGCCATTTTTCAAAAAAAATAAAACTAAATTTTGCAATAAAATGCATTCAGTCACCCTAAAAAATGTCTTATGGTCTTATAAGACAAAGGGTGAGCCTTTTGGCCTTAAGTTTAAAAGATATGTTTGGTGCAACACAGCCCATCATCACACACCACTTGGTGGTGGAAGCATCATGCTTTGGGGATGCTTTTCTTCAGCTGGGACAGGGGCTCTACTCAAAATAGATAGGATAATGACTAGCTCCAAATATCAAGATATTTTGGCACAAAACCTGCTGGCCTCTGTCAGAAACCTGTCATCTAGACACTGTTCCCAGAGCTGGATAAGTGACTCCAGATTCTACAGCTCTCTAGCAATAGAGAAAGTCAGGCTACAGAAGTGGAGAAATGGAGAAAATCTCCTCTTCACAATGTGGAAAAATATTACCGAGACGAGTAAATTTCTTGAAGTTCAATACTCTATACAAGTTACCCCTTCCCACCTGGCAAAATTTAAGGGCTTCAGTACAAAAGCTGGCTGAAACAAGCGATCACTATTATTACACATTTTTGCAGACCTCACGGTGCTCTACACTGCTCTTTTCTAAACTGAGCTGCTCATTTGGAAACCAAAAGGCAACAGAGAGGCGTTCTTATACTGGGAGCCAAACCCGGGCCACCTGGGTGAAAACCAGGAATCCTAACTGCTAGACCAACGTAGTCATTCTGTGCATAATGCAGGCAAATTGTAGTTCCTGTCTCTATGCCGTGCTTCCTTGAGAGCTAGCTGACAACCAGAGCGCTGCAGAGTCTAAACAGAAGGCCACACCTGCATTCAACATATTCACACCAGGAGTTGAACACAGATACACCTGATGAAAATCTTCCCACATTATAAACTTGCAGCCCTGGGTCTCAGTTCGTTTTTGGTAGCCTTAGCCAATCAAAGCCTGTATGGCTCCCAATTATTTACAAAGAATTGTCCAATCACAGTCTCAGCTCTCATTCTTGGTAGTTTTCACCGAATCACAGCCCTCCCTGCTTTCAATCAACTGGGGAGTTTATCCATTTGTGTGCTGGTTAATCAATCCGGTTTTTCAAACTAGAAGTACCAGAAACTGTGGGCTCCTTGTGTTTCTTTGTCCTTTTTAAAATATGTTTCTGGTTTGTAAAATATCTGTTTATGACATTATTGACTCAGCTTTCTCCGGTGCTGTTAGAAATAAATATAAATAGGTATGTGGTATTTTAACTAATATGGTGTTTGAATCAATTAAGGGGTGGCTCCATCTGCTTTGTAGTTATAAAAAATAATAAAAAATGTAAGTGAAGCTTGATATGAGGGTAATCTGTGTTTTTACAAGTTCGGTACTTAATAGACTTTTGGGTTTGGATTTTGAATCATTATTGTCATGCTCAGGGTGGGACCAGCTTCTTTCTTCACAGAAATGTTCACACACAAGTAAACCGTGTACACTCAGGAAAAAATCTCAATTTCAATTTCTCATCTAGTCTATTTTGACCTTACAGATTGATATTATTGATATATTATCTTATCTGTATTATTTATAGAGCTCATGTATTTGTTGTAGAGTATTTATATTCTTGAGAGAACAACTGTATAACTGTAGTATTAACAGAGACTCTGCATTAAATACTATCTCCATTGTTGTAACTGCTTCAATCAATTCAGAGTAGCGGGGTAGGCAGAGCCTATCCCAGCATTAAATGGGCACAAGACAGGATACGCCCTGAATGGGACACTACAGACACACACTTACACCAGGGCTGGTTTTCCCAGAAGCTAATTAACTAAACCCAAGCGAACAAGGGTACATGCACATACCCAGGGAGCAGATTGAATGCACGAAATGAACCCAGCAATGCTAACCACTGCACTGCCTCGTCACCCTGACAGAGATTTAATATAGAATAATCCACAACATAAGTCATTGATCTCCCTTCTTCCTTTATTTCTTATCTACACTCTGGTTTATCGATTCTCTCTTCCTAGTGTAGTGACTCCTTTCCGCTTGATTCTCAACTTTATTTCAGAATTTTTTTCAGATCCCTTCTTCTCTTCATTCTAGTCTGGTGAGAAGTCAGGCTCCAAACAATACCTTGAGCAGTTTCTGCAATTTTATTAATAATAATTAATTCTGCTTCTTCTACTAATGATATCACTCCTGCTGCTGCTTACAACAGTAAATTCCCCCCTTATGTTTATAGTACTGATGACACTACTAGTGCTCTGAATAATATCACAGCTGTATCTACTGCTGTTCCTGCTAAACCTACAGTCTAGACATACCTAGAGGCTGCTCTTCTCTTCCTTCACTCTCTTCTTCTGAGCTTTCATTTCTCTCTTCTTTTTCTCCACTTCCAGTCTCCTCTTCTCGACCTCCTGCTTCATCTGTTCCATCTCCTTCTTTTTCAAGATTTCCCCCCTCTTCTCCTCCTGCTTCATCTGTTTCTTTTCCTCCTTTTTCCTCCTAGAGTCTCTACAGTTTATACAGATGAGACTATACAGTGTGTCCAATAAGAGTCTGTCCAGGTAAGACTATACAGTGTATCTAGTAAGAGTCTGTCCAGATGAGTTTATACAGTGTGTCCAATAAGAGCCTGTACAGGTGACTCCACACAAGGACAGAGGTTCTGTTCACTTCTCACCTGTCTCTGAGTCTCAGGAACTCTGAAGTTCCTCAAAGGAGGGGGCTCCTCCAGGGCTTGATGGGGGCGGCATGGCACAGTCACCAGGGGTTTCTCTGAGTTCAGATGATTGAGGAGGGAGGGCCCAGGGGCGCCGAGGTCCAGGAGAGGGAGGGATGAACTTGTTTTTTTTAACAGCCTCGCCAATCTGGATCATGCGTCTCCTTGGCTGTGGAGACTGAAGACACACAGAAGACCTTTCTGTTCCTGCTGAGTCCCACAACAAGTCAGACTGTCCTAAGACTACTACAAAGAGAAAAAATTAACCTGCTATTCACAGACCTCAGTTACAGGGACTCCCAGGTAGTTCTGCAGGATGAGGTAGAGCTATGCTGCACACTGGCGGAAGCACTTGTCCACCTCAGAGAAGTCACACCTGACCTTCATGTTTTCGAAGCAGGACTTCAGTGTCTCCTTCGCCTCCTCCTAGTCATCCTGCTTCATGATTCCTGTGCCCTGGAAGGGAAAATCCTAGGAAAATGGGGAGAGAGAATCAGGCAAGATGTCCTGACCATGTCTGCTGCTGTCAAACCAAACCTCCATTATCAGAGCTCCCGTTGTGTTGCCCGTTGTCTTCACTGTTTTAATTTTGGGATTTGGTAAAATTTCTTATCATATCCTCTGTGAAACTTCACTAACTCAGTACCAACTCCTGTACCAGAGAGAGAGAACAAAGACAGTGAATCATCATCATACCTCCACAGCGCCAGACAGGAGATGCAACCTAGGGGTGGAACTGTGGTATCTCTAAAGCCAAAAGAGAGGGGGAGGGGGGTCACCCCCCTGTTAATAGAGCCAATAGAGAGACAGAGACACCCCACTGTTAATAGAGCCATTAGAGAGAGGGGGAGTAACCCCACTGTTGCCATCGATGACCAAGAGTCTCACCACCCACTCTATGATGCCCGCTAGTGGTGATCTATAAGCGGTGTGTCTTTCAGCCAACCACTTGAAATAACAGCAGGCTGGTGTCCCAGCCCAGCTCCTGTCTCTCTCCCCTTGGATCTGGGAAATTTCCAGGTTGAGTGGGGTGACGCAGGTATCTTGGAAAGCTGAGGGGGTCAGGAGAGTCGCCCCAGCCCCTGTACCGCCCTGATACCACAGTGTAAGCTGGACAAGGGGAGGGGTTTCAGGGACTCACCAATCCCACATATGCTGCCTCCGATCCAAACTTGGCCAGGACCTCATCGTACAACTCCAGGCAGTCAAGCTGGATGGAAGACATCGCATTCTGAGCCCAGGTCCGCACCCAGCTCTCCTCAACCTAGAGAAGCCCCTCCAGTTCGACCCGCAGGCCCTCCCCGAGCCACCACAGGGCAGCCGGGGCCTTACCTACACTCTTACCTACAGTTACACTATAACTAACACTTACACAAATACTGCCAATATTACAACAGTAACACTGCAATTAAGGCTTACAGTTTGTATATTACTAACAATAACACAAACTTAGTAGTACACTAATAATACCAATAATAACAGTAATACTATCAAAAGAACTAACATGACAATGAGTATTAATACTCTGACACTTACACTATGATTATCACTAATATTAACATGAATACTAGCATTAAAACTAAAATTCAAAGTAGCTCTATCATCACTAATTCTCACATGAATACTAGTATTCAGTAGTGCTATCATCATTAATACTCACATAGACACACAGACACTACACATACTCATGGACACACACCCACACACATCAAACACTCACAAACACCCACACACCCACAGACACCACATACGCTAATAGTGATAAAAACACAGCACTCACAGATTTCTGTTCGTTGGTCTGGACTCTAGAAAGTTCTAAAGTGCTCTAGAAATTTGCAAGTGACTCTGGACCTCAACACCTGTTGATGGGTCACTTCTGTCAGACACAGCATTGGAGCCCAAGCCCACCTACACACACATTCACACACACTGACAGATATACACCCACACATTCACACACATTATGACATACTGACAGACACACAACCACACACTCACATACATTCACACAAACACTACACACACTCACAGATACAAACTCACAGACACACATTCACAGACACACACATAGACACAACACACACTCACAGGCACCACACACATTTATACACACAATCAGACACTCACACACATACAGTACTCGCACACATTCACAGACACACACATAGACACTACTAATACTTACAGACACACACCCACACACTGATAGACACCACACACTTGCAGACACACCCACACACACTAACAGACACACACCTGCACAATGACAGACATATCACACTGACAGACACACATTCACACACTGACAAACACCACACACTCACAAACACCACAAACTCACAGACACACTCTACACTTATAATAACAGTAATGATATCACTAAAACTAACACTACTGCTACTGTTAATACTGTAACAGTAACTCTATAATTAAATTTAATATTAACATTAATATGACCATTAAAACTAAAATTATCAGTAGTGCTATCATCATTAATACTCACATGAACACTAGCATTAGTAAAACTACCAGTTGTACTCTCACTAATATTAACATAAATACACTAGCATTAGTATTAGTTGCTGTCCGTGACGTCACACCACTCTTTGTGACGAAGGCGAGACATCTAGCCAGGCACAGTGATGTGCCACGTGTCGCCATGGTTACCATACTTATGATTTGTAAACAAATGGAAAATGCATTTAAACTGTTACTTACACAAATTTATTAACTTTGAATATAATTTTCTAGCTCTAGGATACAATTCCTAAATAATAATTTGAATAAATCATTCTTTAATTTCAGATTGAACATTATTAACACTAAACGCAAGTTAATTAATCGATTTTGACTCTTTTCTAGATTTTAAAATGGGTCAAGAATGGGAAAAGAATCAGTGCTCACCAATCGGTGAACTTAATCGATTATTCTATGTTTTTTTAGTTGAATTAATTGCTTGATAAGTGATCAATAACTCTCCTCCGTGCGCTCTGCGCGTCTCCCGCGGTCTCGCTTTCCGATTCCGGCGCTCTGCCTGGTGTCTGTGACGTCACAGCGCTCTTTCTGACAGAGCAGAGCACGTCTCCGCTGGAGACGACTCCTGTCCGGAGCCCGGAGGGCTTTTCTTACAGATATAACATCTCCAAAAACAAACCACACCGGGCTGTTAAGAGAAGCGATTCATAACAGCAGAAGGAGGAGAATGACAAACCAAGAAATGAAATTCATTAAACACTAACAGAAAAAAAAATGTTTACTTCACAGAATAATGCGTTATAAAGCATACTCCTGTGGAGCAGAAGAGAAAGAGAAGGAGCACAGGTCTCTATAATAAGTGCTTTTAAGCATTTTACACGAATCTCCATAGAATAGAAGCCAGGAGGATCAGACTCCTGATCCTGGAGGTTGAAGAGCAGCTCTTGGTTTTATTTTCACTCGATCTCTCAGTTCCTCAGCCAGTTTGATTATTTAATTAACTATATAACTGTTATCAGACTCTGTTTAACTGTATATTTATAAGACTCCACATGAGAGACGTGTGGGAGACGCTGAATCCCAGGGCTGGTGTGGAATCACACACAGACAGGTCTTCTGTGTGATCTGAGTCCCACTGCTCAGAGCTACAAACTTGTCAACTAGTCACTATTGTAGACACGACCATCAGTCTGCTGCTGCTGATAATCATATTACACTTATAAGAGTGACAACACTGCTGTTCATTAAATAAGTAAAAATAATAATAAGAGATAATCACATATTGCTCAATTGTCAGTCAAACACTTCTGACAGATAGGTTTATTCCATGCTGAAAAAAAGAAGAAAGAGAACACAACGTTTCGTTCGTGGAGCCTTCTTCAGGTGTGAGAGAGACAGGGCAGTAGGCAAAGGTAAAGTAGTGGGAGAACAAAGGCTGGGAGGGAGGAGGAGTGAGAGGCGGGAGCAGGGGACAGAAAGAGAGGCCAATCAAGAGGTGTGAAGTCAGAATAGATGTAGAGAGGTGTGACAGAAAGAGGGTCTTGGAACAGCTGTGAAGAGACGGAATGGTGGTTTAGTGAGAGAAGCGGGCAAGTGGCCCAGGGAGGAAGAGATTTTATCTGTTTCTCTACTGTGCATGTTTAAATCCACTTAATATTGAATATTAATATGGAATTTTACAACTAAGGCTAAATTTTGGTAGCTGAAACAGAAGTACTGTATAGTACAATTTTGTTTTGATTTGAACCAATGTTTGCACCTCAATAATCCATTCGTCATCGAAAGAAGCAAAGGCAGATGTGTATTGAATCTCACGACGATCCTGTTCTCAATCCGAAAGAAAGGTTTAATGTGATCCCACTAGAAAAAGAGTCAATTTCTATATCTAATGATGTCCCTCAAACATTTTGTAATATCTCTGGGAGTGTATACTGTAGAAGCCTGGTTAACTGCTTAAATTCAAACTAAACAGGACTATGGGAATGAGATTTGATTTTGAACTGGGATTTAAATAAATAGAAACGTTGCACTACATTGTGCTTTATTTAAGACAAAAGGTGGGCTTCCTGTGTTTTCGATTACTCAGTTGTAAGAGCGGAGGAATATAGTGGAAACAGCTGGGAACTATTTGTTCTCTGGTTTGAATCTGTCTGGAAGAAAGGTGTTTTTTATGTTCTTTAATCAGAAAGTGAAAATTTGTCATTCACTTAGTTGTCCAACGAAAGCTGAGTAAACGGTGAAGCAGAGCCTCTTGTTCTGAATTCTTCTAACATTTTCTAGGCTTGTAGACTCCTCACTCTTCCTAAAACAAAGTGCCGCAGATAAAGATACAGTAGTTGTCGGGAGTTTAGGTCAGTGGTAGAGCACATACAGTACAGTACCTTGCATGTATATGGCTGTTTTCAATCGCCGGCGTCTCCACTCTGGATTTCTTCCTAAGCGCGATATCTTTCCTTACTTGTGTGTGAATTTCAGCGCAACACATAAAGCCTTCGTCTGTTTTATAAAGATTCTATTTTAAATCAATTAAAACAAAAGAAATACTAATTAAATACACATAGAAAACACATGTATCTAATTAGAACATTTGGGCAATGTATTACTAGCAGTTGAGCTGAGCTCAAAGTAGAGCAGTTGATATTGTTAAACCACGTATTGTTTTTGAATGACGCTACTAAGCACTGGCACGGTGTTTGTGCAGTCCTTCCCAACCTTTCTATCGACTGGATGAGTCTCCTGTTCCATCTCCAATTCTTTCCGCACATTTCGCCTGTTTCACCACCATTATCATTAGACTATAGCCACTAATACGAGAATACTGTTCTGAAAGACTGTCTTAAATAATAATGTTGAAAAGGGTAATGATAAGAGTTTTTTTTCATTAAGGTAACCGTACATTTGCCTGTATAGTACAACTTATTATCTGTATCTGCAAATCCCCAATATTAATGCTGTCTCCTGAGAAACACAAGTGTAGAGTCAAATCATATTAAATCATACAACAAATCTATTCAATTAACACTCCTATGTGACAGAACACATTTAAGACTTACACCCCTTTAAATATGTATTTCCTTCATTTCAGTTCTCTCCCCGGGATACCTGAAAATTCATTATAGCATAATAAAGTCTGTGCATGCATTACCTGTAATACAGCTACTAATAAAGATAACATTAAACTTCATTATTAAGATATCACGCTTTTATTAATAAAATATGTATTGATAAAATTCCTTGTGAATAATTGTAGTGTCTGGAAAGCAATTGTTCATTACTTAATGACGATATTATTTCCACTACATTCAGGACAGTTCCAATGTGATCTATTGTTCCGCTTAGTCTGCTTAGTCTCCTACTTTAGTAACGTCTAATGGGCAGCAGCTGTTATTTTAGGGTTGTTGCAATTGAGAAGAGGTTTGGTACAGAGCTGCTGACAAATTTCAGCAGCCAGTTTGTTTCAACTGACCCGTTGTAGCTACCAATCAGAAGCAAGGAGAAACAAACATTAGTTTAGCCTTTTTTTAAAAAAAAAGGAAAACAGAGTAGTAGTTTATGTGGTAATTTCAGGTACAATGTATGAACTAAAGTTAACTAGTCCCACAGTAATGCGTGGGGTCCTATCAAGAAAAAAATAGTTGTAACCCGAAAACACAACAAACACAAAACGAGAAGTCTTCCGGGAACCTAGGTAAATCCCTGTAGTAGTCTAGCAACTATAAAAAACAACCAAATGCAACAACTTCAAAAGAAAAAGAACATTTAAAAACAAATCTGGGGAACAACAAAAACAGAATCTAATGCAAGAGCTTTATCAAGTCTTCAGTGCTCCACTCATCTCAGTAGACCTCTCTCATATATTTGTGTGCAAGTCAACTGGAGGTACACATTCCATGCTGAAAAGAGAAGGAAACACAATGTTTCAGCTGTGGAGCCTTCTTTGATTGTGACTCGAAATAAACCTTTACCTTTACTTGTTCGTTTGATGTTAATTTATCTCCATCAAATACCTAAGAGTATCTAAACTCGACAGTTGCTTTCAGTAGCTAAAGACACTGCTCCAGGTGAGGCTTGAACTCACAACCTCGGCATGACTCCGCTGTGTACTGCTGTATAAGTACCACGCGCTGACCGATTGCGCCACTGGAGCTGAACAAGTTGTGCTCCTCATACAGACTGACGCTGCAGAAACACAGGGTGAAACCAGTTTCGGTTGTGGATCCATCTCCAGATGTGGAAAAGGAACAGTAAAATAGCAAGGAAAATACAAGAAAAGAAACTGAAAGAATTGTGCTAACAGCAAAGGGGGACGGAGGGAGGTGGTCGGACAAGAAAATCAACCCGGCGGATTATTTGTAGCGACATTTTTTGAGTCAATCAGCACACCGAGTAGTCCAGTAAAGTGACAATAATGGAGAACTAGCTGACGCACCCCGTCGTGAAGACCCTCTGTAAGGTGATTACACGTTTCATTTTCAAGTCGCCTCCTTTACACGCAATTGCAGCCCCGACACTGAGAGAAAGCATGAGAAATGGCTTCAATTTCAATGTAAAAACTCACCATAACACGGACTTACACTGGGAAAAGGTGTTGCACTTTATGCTTATTGCTACAGCCTTCCCCCCGGTTATGAAAATGTCTCACAGTTCCGACACTGATGTGTGAAAGACAATGTAACAGACTATCAAAATCCTGAAGTACAAGAAATTTTAATGCACCAATTTTTTTAATATGTCCCTCTGATCCTGGCATGTCAGAATACATTTCGAAAAAGTATGGCATGAATTGCACGAATTGCAATGGCACAAATTGTTGAGAATATCACTGACCTTGCCGATATTTGCAGGGGATACGAATGTTTTGCACATGTTGAACTACAACACGTAAAAATTGAGCTCCTTAGTCATTATCACCGGGAATGTCCAATAATGACGAACATCAGTAGCTTCAAGGAAACTTAGACTCGCACATGGAGTTTTATCTTGGAATGGAGGGTGGGAGAATTCATTTAGACTCTCGTTGCTCATTAGCTAAACTATATGACACAGCTAAAAATAGCTAAAAATATGACACAGATTTGTTCGAGAAACTTGTAATCACCTTAAAAAGAGTCTTCTTGAAGATGTGAACCAGCTAGCTCTCCACTGTCAATTGACAGGACTTTAGAAGAAACTGTTCTCATACAACCAACATAAAATTACACATCTTAAGGAACATGAAGAGAAATCCATGTACTAAATAACATAAAACTGTCGCTGCAAATCATCACCAAGCTGTTTTATGTGTCTGACCACCTCTTTCCTACTTTGCAGCAAGCACAATTCTTTCTGTTTCTTCATCGCTATTTTACTGTCTCTTTTCCCCACATGGAGATGGATCCACAGCCGAAACTTTAGGTCGGTTCCTGTTACTCTGTCCGATTGAAAGAGCTGTATTAAAGGCACTCCCACCTCTGCAGGAAAGTTATTGCTGCTCTCAACACAATATACTGCAGTCAAATGTGATAGCGATACTGTCACTGCGTGTGGGCCACGTGTTCCTGCTGTCAGCCTATTATGTCATGTTCATCCACACCCAGAAATATTACTGCTGTAGCACAAGAGTTATATAGGCGCAGTCGAGAGCGCATGAATCTCTTAATCTCAGAACTGTGGGTTCAGCTCCCACATTGGGTCCCTCTGTGTCAATTTGATCCCCCCAATTCTCCTAGCATGACCCGATGGCGTAACAGTGATACCCAGTGCCTTATGACCTTTGCGTAATTCAGCTTTCTTTCCACTTGATTCAGATTTTGATCTGAAATCATCGGCCAAACAAGAGTTTGTCTAAATCAAGGGTGATTCGCTCACAAGCAAGTATTAAACACTTCAGCATTTTCTGTTCGAATACCACACTTTGTCAAAACACTGCCGCTTCTTAAGCTACCAAGTAACGGTTTTTGAGCACGCGTTGTATTGTAAATACTTATATTAAAAAAGCATAAATTCACATAATGGAATTTGGACGGAACAAAGTAGTCCAGCCCCTATACAACATTACATACCCACTGATTAAGTTTAAAACTACAGCAACAGGAGTAACAATAATGGCAACAACATCTTTGGAGTTCGGCATTTCATTTATTCTGCAGAAACATCGTATCAGAATGAACTGCCCGGATAAAAGAATAATTGCGGCTTCAGATCGTTTTTACAGAGCAGTGCGTTGTTCTGTTCATGCTGACTACACGCTTTAAATATATGTCATTTATTGCAAGCATTGCTTTTCCAGGTTTTTCTGAAATTCCTCGCATTTGAGACAGCACTAAAATATTTCATTCGCGTCGCTGAATACATCGTGGAAACGGTATTTGCCATTTTGTTATTCGGTTCTGAAGTTTGAAAATGAAAATGAAACGGGGGTCACTTCGTAGCCTTGAAAGAAGTCCAAGCAGCATAAAAACCCGAGGATTCTCACAAATTTCTTCTGCTGTTTTTATAATTCGGACTTCAACATTTGAATGCATACGTTACTGCTGCTAATCACATTCACGTGTTCACGAAGCTTTTTTCTGTCCATTATGTTGTTGCTAAGCAGTTTCTCCGTTTTCCTCGTATTGTGATTGTCAGCGAGCACAAGACTGAAACAGTGTAAAGACAGGGTAAAACGCCTGACTGTCGGGAGTGGGATTTGAACCCTCGCCTCTATCTGGAGAGCGGAACACAAAGCTTAAAAGACACGAATCTATGAATCTGCTGTTCTAAACCACGCGCCTATCCTGAAGAAATGTACGCCGAATGCACCAGTTGCATCCGATTTTCCGTAACTTTAGGACGATTGACACGACTGGACGAACACAATTTGTGGCGTTTAGCATGACATAGTCTTGCAGGCAGACAATGTTTTGTCCCACTACTTATATAATTCTATCGTTTACTCGTTTTAAAAAAACACGGTGTTCTCGTTCCTAATCAGATTTTTAGTGCTTTCGGACGTTACTTCCAACCTAGACTGACAGCTCACCCGATCTGTTTGTGATCAGACCATGGAGTGGGGGGGCTGTACCAAATGCCCGTTCCTTCCCAATGCTGAGACGATCATTCGGAAGATGGGTGTGAAGAGAGACAGGCTTTGTCGACTAAAGAACAAGACAGGATATACAAGAACACTCATCACTGGCAACAGTTACATTCTTTTACTATAGAGACTCCTACTTTGCGTGTTTTTTAAAGACACTGAAACTCAAGGAAAGTGGTGACAAATGAAACAGGTGGAGCTTGAACCCACGATCTTCGGTTTACGAAACCGACACCTTACCACTTAGCCAACGCGCCTTCAAGCAAACAGGCTACTAATGTTGTTCAAATTATTTGTTTCTGAATCTGTTTTACATCGCCTGGAGGCAGCAACAACAACAAAAAAGGGATTCTTAACAAGGAGATACGCGGCAGCGGTGTGATTCCAACAGATGCCCCTGAAGAGACTGGAGCTTTAATCCAGCTCCTTAGAGCGCTCGGCCGCGTTACTCTCGACAGCGGCTCTTCAGTTCTTGTGGTCTGACCTAGTGGTGTTATGACGCGTGGAAGCGACTGCAACTTCATTTTCTGAGATGCTTTCTCTCACGTGGTGAAATCTCGACTTTGGCACCTCTGGATATAGTTATTCTGTGGAGCAGGCTTTCAAACCTGTGCTTATAGCGCCCTTGAAGTCATTTTATTTTTACAGGAAGACGTATTCCAAAAGACGCATTCGTACTGGATTTGACTGGGATTCTGAAATACTTCTTGCAAAGGTATTCAGACGTTCTTGAACCTATAATAAAAAACAGACCTGAAACTCCATAGCTTCCAATCTCTGATGTTACTCTCCTTAAACTCGGACGTGATGTTCTGCAGACGTGCAGTGTCCCTTTACTCTCGTGTTTTCAAAACGGCCTCCGTTGTCGGGCGCAGTAGAAGTGGAACTGGCCTGACTGCACAGGAAAGTACGGAATAATAAAATGTTTCTACGGCTCAAACATGTCCCTTTAGACCCTCGTCACGTCTCTGTGAAGAAGGGGCAGGTAGAGAGATTTTACAGATGCTCATGATGTTTCGCACGGTATGTTACCTGTTGAAGTGTCTCCCCAGTGGGCAAAAGATGTAGAATATAAGTCTATTAAATGCATACCTTAGAATTATAAATGTGGTCCATAATTTGTCTAGAATGAAATTCTAATATACGTATATCATTATACGTCAATTACACATCTATGATTATATGTCCATTATACATAAATGGTTGGAGTTCTAATATACGGATTAGTTTAGCGGACTATTATACATATATGGCTGGAGCTCTATTATACAATATATAGTTCTATTATAACATTAACTGTAGAGGACTATTATACACATATGGATAGAGATCTATTATACATCAAAGATTTTAGTTTTAGTTTTAAAAGTTTTATAGGCACAGAAACAAGTAAATCAAGCCAATGATTTGGTTTAGAAATTTATTCTGTAAATATACAATCATTCACACCTGAAAAATATCTAGTTCAAATTATAGTACATTATATACAATATTGTAATCAACATATGGCTAATCATCAACTGCTACTAGATCTTCACTAATCAACCAATCAGACATACCCATTACACATTTTCAAACATTAACTGCACTTTTCTGCAGTCTTTGCTCAGTCCTAGAATACAAAATGACCATATTTCAAAGTTCAAAAGTTGTAGTAACTTTTTAGAACATGGAGCTTTTTGTAAAACACTTTATTTTGGCATTAAAAGATCAGCAAGATTATACATTATAAACTAAAAATAAGAAAGTATGCCAGAGATGGATCCTATTAATCAGATGTAAGCTGTCATATAATGACCTATCTGTAAACTGGAATACTAGTAGTGGATATTTTCCACACCACAGAGAGAATATAATATCATACAAGTAGGTTTTGATTGTCCATATTGTCAAG